>NC_140992.1:93181939-93230523 GCF_052327205.1 Somniosus microcephalus | reverse complement strand
CGTTATCTTGGTTGAATTGTTTCTTTTGCCACCTGGTTATAGCACCGGCCACATCCTGTATTACGTGCATATCAGAAACTGAGAATGACGACTTCACCGTATCGTGAAATAATTCACGGGAAATAATCTGTAACAGAACCCGAGGCTAATTATTAGCGAGGGACTGTGTGAAAAGGAGGTTTTACAATGTGCATTGTTCTCTTGTTGTTAGGGGAACACTATCTGAGCTCTCGAAAATACTTTTTTCCATTTGCACAGTAGTCAGGTGGATGCTAAAGATCTCATAGCAATGTTTGAAAAATAATTGGCAGTTCTCCCAGTGTCTCGGTCTTTGCCAATCAATGCAATCAAAAATAGATTAATTAATAATTTAGCTCAGAGTGGTTCGTGGGATTTTGCTGTGTGGAAAGTGACGCAATCACTTCATTTGAAAGTAACTGACTATAATCCTAATATTCACATTGCGGCCTCTCTCGCGACATAAGCCAGCCAGTCGGACATTGGCACGTGCCTAATCATTGTGCACTTGCCTTATTTACGGAGTGGGTGAGCTCCAGGCGTTGGCAGTTGACCCATTAGTGGGTGGGACATTGCTGTGTGCAAGGCATAATCATTAACGCTGTGTGACATTGACAGGAATATTAGCAATTAGTCAAAGAAGTTGCTCTGCTTCAGAGTTTTCCAACAGGTCATTGTTGGGCAAGTGCACCAGAGAAGGGAAACCTGTTCCCTGCAGATGGTGGTCAGATATCAGGAATGACTGACTCAGGCTGCATGGCAGGAGGTAACATTAAATGCAAATAACATCACTCAGCAGTCATGGCAACAGTGCTGTAAAAAGTTTCAAATGTCACCAGGTACACCAAGCTTGGAGACCCCATCATGACTTCATCATCTATATATAAAAAAAGGATAGTGGTGTCTGTCCGTCTGTATGTCCGTCTGTCTCTATGTCTGTCTGTCCGCTATGCACTCAAAAGTTATAGAGTGTACCTACACATATGTTATATCAAAAGAAAGCTGATGATCAGGGGAGTATCATAGGCATATTTACTTTTTGGTCAGACAAAAATTGTTCGGACAGTATACAAAAAACTTTCAAAAATCCGCTCATTAGTGGTTGACCAATCCTACCGCTCATTAGCATTGTGTGACGTGATGGTTGACCAATCCTACAGTTCAGTGACCTGATGGTTGACCAATTGGTGCGTCATGGGTGGGACCTAATCCTGCAGCCTCCCGAAACATTGCCACCATTTTTTCCCCTGCTTTTACCAGCTGCGGCGGCCTGCCGGAGCGGGAGGTGAGTTGGGGTCACTCGGCCCGATGGGGTCACTTGGGCTGGGCCTGACAACCGCTCGGCCCGAGACACAGAGCGGGGGAGTGGCAGCGGCCGGCCGTCAACCGTGCGGCCCGAGACACAGAGCGGGGGAGCGGCAGCGGCCGGCTGTCAACCGCACGGCCCTCTAAACTGCCCTGGCAATGCCGGGCCCCCCCAGCTAGTAATATATATGAAGCATCTACAGCGTGCACAGTAATCTCACAGCCACAGTGTTACAGTTCTTTGAATGCTTTCCATGAACCATTATGCTGCAGGATGCTCTCTACAACATTTCCTTTCATAGGATTACATAGGATATATGGCACAGAAACAGGCCATTCGGCCCAACCAGTCCATGCTGATATTTATGCTCCATTTGAGCCTCCTCCAGTCTTTCCTCATCTAACTCTATCAGCATAACCCTCTATTCCCTTCTCCCTCATATGCTTACCTAACCAGCCCTTAAATGCATCTATACTATTCACTTCAACCACGCCCTGTGGTAGCGAGTTCACATTCTCATCACTCTCTGGGTAAAGAAGTTTCTTCTGAATTCCCTATTTGATTTCTTGGTGACTATCTTCTGTTGATGGTCTCTAGTTTTGCTCTTCCCCACAAGTGGAAACTCTGCATCTACTCTATCAAAACCTTTCATGATTTTAAATACCTCTATTAGGTCACCCCTCCTCAGCCTTCTCTTTCCAAGAGAAAAGAGACCCAGCCTGTTCATACTTTCCTGATATGTATACCCTCGCATTTCTGGTATTGTACTTGTAAATCTTTTTTGCACCCTCTCCAGTGCTTCTATGTCCTTTTTATAATATGGCGACCAGAATTGTACACAGTACTCCAAGTGTGGTCTAACCAAGGTTCGATACAAGTTTAGCATAACTTCCCTACTTTTCAATTCTATCCCTCTAGAAATAAACCCTAGTGCTTGTTTATTTTATGGCCTTGTCAACCTGTGTCAATACTTTTAGTGATTTGTGTATTTGTACTCTGAGATCCCTTTGCTCCTCTACTCCATTTAGATTCTTATTTTCCAAGTAATATGTGGCCTCCCTATTTAGATTCTTACCAAAATGTAATACCTCACATTTATCTGTGTTGAATTTAATTTGCCGATTATATGCCTATTTTGTAAGTTTATTAATGTCTTCTTGTAATTGGTTGCAGTCCTCCTCAGTATTGGGTTTCCTCCCCCAATTTGGTGTCATCCACAAATTTAGAAATTGTGTTTTTGATTCCAAAGTCTAAATCGTTAATATAAATTGTGAACAACAGTGGTCCTAGCACTGATCCTTGTGGAACATCACTTCCCACCTTCTGCCACTTTGAATAGCTACTCTTTACCCCTACTCTCTGCTTTCTGTCTTGAAGCCAACTAGCTATCCATTCTGCTACTTGTCCCATGACTCCGCATTCCCCGACCTTATTCATTAATCGAGTGTGTGGTACCTTATCGAAGGCCTTTAGAAAATCTAGATAAATTACACCTACTGCATTATCCTTGTCTACTCTCTACGTTACCTCTTCAAAAAATTCAATTAAGTTGGTCAAGCAAGGCTTTCCCTTTTGAGATCCATGCTGACTATTTACTATTGGACCAGAAATTCAGGTCCCCACGGGTGAGTACGCGCTGGGTACTCACGCGTAGGCACAACTAAAGTGCCGGTTTTGTGCATACACTGCGCATGCACGGGAAACCGGAACTTCTGTTCCCTTAAAGGAAGGGGTTCACAGGTCGAATGCGTGCGCCGGAGAGGCAGCGAGTATGCCTGGAACTTCTGTTTTTTTTCCAGATTTCTCCGGGAGGGTAAGTCTCCAGGAACTATGCTTTTAAAAAGCAGTTGCAAGGCCTGCTTTTAACAAGGTAAGTGGTGAATTAAGTAAAATTAAAACATTTTTTCCACAGGTTTATTATTTTTAAATACTTTAAAGAAAGGTAAGTTTATTTTTAGCCCCGCTAAAAACTGTAATTAATTTTTTCAAAAGTTTAAATTATTGTTTAAAATAGTTATTTTATGTAATTTATAGTTATTTTAAAAATGTGATTTAAAAAAAAAATTATTTGAAGTTTTAGTTATGTTTTGGGGCTGAACTCTAATCATAGATTTGACAGGTCTTCCTGTCAAATTTATGAATAGAGATTCCCTGCTATGATTGGCTCTCCATGGCCCATGTGATCCCAAGGGACACTTCAAACTAACTGCACCCCTGGGATACACAAGCACTGTGCACCGGCAGTTGGAGCAGGCCCAGGATCGGAATCCCACGTGGGCCCACAGCACAATGGCCGGTGCGCTAGGTAAGTGCAGGTCAGAGGCTTGCACCCGCGGGAAGCCTCCGACCTGAATTTCTGGGCCATTATATTTTTGGTTTCTAGATTTTCTTCCATTTTCTCCTTTAGTAGCGATTCCATTATTTTTCCTACCACCGATGTTAAGCTGACTGGTCTGTAGTTCCCTGGACATGTTCTATCTCCCTTCTTAAATATAGGTATTATGTTAGCTATCCACCAGTCCTCTGGCACTACACCTTTTTCTAATGAATTACTAAATATGTGTAGTAATGCCTCTGCTATCTCTTCCCTAGATTCTTTTAAAATGCAAGGATCTAATCCATCTGGACCAGGGGTTTTATCCTCTTTGAGTTTCATTTGTTTATTTAATATATCTCCTTGTTTTATTTTAACTGCAGTTATCTCATTACTAATCTAATCATCCAATGCCATCTCCACCTGTTCTATCTCCACCTGTTCTATCTCCCTGGTAAATACTGAAGCAAAGTAATCACTTAATATCTCTGCCATCACTCTATCGCTGCCTGTAGTATTATCCTATCCATCCCTTAGAGGCCCTATTCCCATCCCTACCTTCCTTTTTTTTATTTACATGCCTGTAAAATATGATACTATTTTGTTTTACGTTCCTTGATAATTTAATGTTATAGTTCCTCTTTGCCTTCCTAATTGTTTTTTTGACTTCTCTTCTAATATCTTCATATTCTCCCTTATCATGCTCTCCCCTGCTGTCCATGTACTTAATGTATGCCTCTTTCCTTACCCTCAAATTTTCCCTTAGGGTTTTATTCATCCACGGTGTCTCCTTAGTGTTTAGCCTGTTATCATTTTTTAGCGCAATATATTTTTCCTGGACTCTGTTAAACACTGTTTTAAATGTTTCCCATTGCTGTTCTATGTCACTGTTTGCCAATATTGTTGTCCATTTTATTTTCCCAAGTTCTATTCTTAGCCCCTCAAAATCAGCTTTTCTCCAATCTATTACTCTGGTCTTTGTCATGCTTATGTCTTTCTCAATTATTATCTTAAAATGTATTTTATTATGATCACTATTGCCTAGATGATCCCCTACTTTTACTTCTCTTATCTGCTCTGGTTCATTCCCCATTACTAGATCCAATAGTGAATCCTCCCTGTTGGGCTTTTTACATATTGGGTGAGAAAGGAGTCCTGTACACATTGAAGGAACTCCATTCCCTTATCCCCTTTACCTACCTGTTGTGTCCAATTAATATCTGGGTAGTTGAAATCCCCCATGATTATTATTCTATGTTTTTTACTAATTTCCCTAATTTGTTTGCATATTTTTTCCTCCACCTCCCTTCCACTATTAGGTGGTCTGTAGACTACCCCTATTAGTGTGATTGATCCTTTATTATCTTTTATCTCTATCCATATGGATTCTATTTCTGTTTTGCTGATAGCTGTGTCACTTTTTCTACTGCCATTATGTTATTCCTAATAAGTACAGCTACTCCACCTCCCCTTTTCCCCTCTCTATCTTTTCTAAATATGTTATATCCTGCATTGTTTAATTCCCAGTCCTGATTTTTCTGTAGCCATGTTTCAGTAATCCTATATGTCTGGTTCCTCACAATGCATGATTGCCTCCAGCTACCCTATTTTATTACGGACATCTCTGAGTGTTCCTTTCCATGCATTCTTCAAAGCTATTCTCCGGGCAAATCTTTGCAACTACTGTCCCTGCCTTACGCATATTCACATACATATATCCAGTACAAGCTGCCTGCTGACACATAGGTTTCACCATCCATTGTCATGTCAATTTTTGTTGTGTGTTACTTTCACTAAAAGATTGCATATAAAAGGGGAAAGAGAAGCTGTACAAGAGGAGGCCCCCAACTGGGTGCATTTTTTCCCCACGTTTTCGGAGTGGCCTGCAGCGGTCCTTTTAAGGACTACTGGTTTGGTCCCGTACGGCGTAAGACCCCAATTTGCCTATTTCAAGTAGGCTCCTGCCTGTTTGGGCTGGTGTTTTGCTCGCCTGTTTCCCAGCCAACTCCAAAATTGCAGTAGGCAGAACATTGGTGGGAATGGGGTGGTAAATTCCCACCTGAAACCGGGGAAGAAGGTCAACCCACATGGGTGCAGTGTTTATTACTCATAGTGCAGTGACTTGCTGGAAACATTGAGGTGCACTCAAAACATACATTTCACCCCAGTGTAATTTGAAAGGGGAATGAGACAAGGTGAAACTTTGACAAAAATGCTGAACTTAAATTTTAAAAAACATTAAATAATATAGGAATTTTGTCTATGTATTTTCAAGATTATTGCATTAATCTAATAAGTTGCCCCTGGTGTTGCTAGCTGATATATAAACAAAATGGCACTGGAGTTAGGAGAAATACTGCAGAAACTCCCTCCTCAGAACCAGAGCTTGCAACTACAATGTGACAGTTGATAAAGCAATTTAGAATGGTAAATGTTGACACAAAAACTGAACCAAAAATTGTGACAAAAGGAAATAAGGATTTTGGGCAAGAAATGTGTGCCCTACACAAAATTTTTAATAATATATAGATGCATATACATCACTCATACTGCATCCTATTGACACTGTGGTAGACATTCTTGGTGGTTTTCAGAGGCAGGTGTAAAGTGCTGAAGCTGCCTGTTTCATTGGTGTGAGGTTGGAGGGGAGGGTGGTGGCGGCTGCATAAAGATAATGGCCTAGAAATTGGGTTGGTAGCGCCGGCGCTGAGCACCTAAAGAGACCTAGAATTGGGGCGAAGCCCTATGTTGGGGCGAACGCTATGAGGATAGCGCCGACTCAGAAATTGACTATACATTTAGCGCCTGCGCTAAGTGTTTGCGCGCGCCCGCGTGCGCAAACAGCTCATGACGTCATTTCAGTGTGCAACGCCTTTTAGGAGCGCCTGAGCGCATATTGGGTGGCGCCCGGAGCCTTAGCGCCCAGCGCTATTAGTGACAGTTCAAGGGAGGGCTAACAGGCCCTTCTCGGAGTAGGGCGGCGCTATTTAAAGGGGACAGCTCTAGTGCAGAATCTTCTGCCACTTGGCCTGCTCATTGCGATCGCTGCTAGAGAGAGTTGGCGAGCTAATGTGGAGCGGAGTTCTGGGATTTGAGCTTTACAGTACTTGGGACCTTCAACCCTGTCCGAAGCACTTGCAGCACTACACCTAAAAGCCTTTTGACCAACTGGCATCGGAATGGGAGCTTGTTTGGAGGGCGATGGCCTCATCGCCCAACACTGTGAAGGGGCAGAGAGACGGCGGGAGAGAGGGCCGGGATTGGCCAGAAGGAGGAGGGGCAATGGAGGTTGGCCAATCCGACGGGATGCTGCGAGGGTCTTTAGGCAGCAGGTGACAAGCCTTGACATGTCAGAGGAGCAGTGCTTGTGAAGGCTCCGATTCTGGAGGGACATTGTTACTGATCTGTGCCGCCTGCTTGGTCAGGATCTGCAGCCGCGTGAATGCTGCAGAACCTCTCTGTCTGTGATGGCTACACTGACTGAAGGCCTCCATTTTTATGCCAACGGATCCTTTCAGTCAGCCATTGGGGACAATGCGACTGTCGCTCAGGCTGCAGTCCGCTGTTGCATCTGGCAAGTGACAGATGCCCTTTATAGGCGAACGCGTCCATTCATTACCTTCCCTCGGACCCTGCACAAGCAGGCGGAGGAGGAGGAGTATGAGGAGGAGGAGGAGGAGGAAGAGCAGGCGGAGGAGGAGGAGGAGGAGGAGGAAGATGGAAGGGCTGCTGAAAGTGGAAGGTCCATACGTCAGAGGCTCCTCTGGACTCGTCTCGACACCCCTGTGGCGGAATGATGAGAGTCTTACCTCATGCGCACTTTGGATGCTTGAGGGCCTCTGCATGCCAGCATCACTGAAAGTAGTCACATGCACCAAGCAACATTTAAACTTCTGTTTATTGACACAAAAGTCTTTCATTACAGCTAAACAACGTAAAGTGAGCAGAAACCATAACTTCCAAAATAAATGTGACCTGTTCGGCAAAGCAGCAAAACTCAACAAAAATCTGCACCTATAACAGCAGGTGAGGGTGTCCTTGAATTTGGACAAACAAACGCCTCAGCACCTCCCTCTACAACTGGCCCCTTGAGGGAGAACGACTTCTCGTTCGCGCCCGGCCCCTTCCCTCCATGCTGCTCCTACGTAATTGCACCCCAGTGGCGGCCTCAAGGCTGGGGGATGCTTGCCGACTGTCTGGAAGCGCGGAAGCCCCTGAGGTACGGCCTGGCCGACCTCTGGGCTTGGAGGGTGCGGACGCAGGATGCTTGCTTTGAGCATGGCTGGAAGCAGTGTGGGCTGCAAGTGGTGGCAGCTGCAATGCAGGTGTCCCAGCGCTGGCATGTGCAATGGTCTCCTGACGAGAGAGGACACCTGCACCATAGTCGGACGACACACTGGCTATCTGGGGGGAGCGGCTCGGCTCACCCGCCACAATCGCAGGCTCCACGGATTCCTGGCCTTGTACAGGAGTGGAAGGGCCCGGGGTGATCCTATCTGATGCAGAGAGGGTGGCTGCAGTGAGACATCGCGTTGCGTCAATCTGGCTGTGGAGGAGCCCAGCAAGTGAATGCGTGGCAACAGTGAGGACCTGTGTGCCAGGTGCCAGTGCTTCGGAGAAGGCCTGGACAGTTCTTCCCATGGCTTCGGACAAGGCAGGAGCCGCCCGCTCCACTGCCTCGGACAAGCCCTGCACAGACCTTTCCAGGGATTGTCCGAAGCCCTGAACAGTCCTTTCCATTGCCGACTCAAAGCCGTGGACAGTCCTCTCCATTGTTGGGCCGAAGCCCTGGATAGTCCTGTCCATTGTGGCCCCGAAGCCCTGGATAGACCTGTCCATTGTTTCCCCGAACACCTGGAGAGACCTCTCCATTGTTGCGCCAAAACCCTGCAGAGTCCTCTCCATTGTTGCCCCGAAGTCCAACATACTCCTAGCCAATGAATCTATTGACTCAGGCATCTTCTCCACTGCAGCCATCAGCTCCATGTGTCTGACCCGGGCCTGTTTGCTCATCTCTGCCAGGCGACGGACCTCATCTGCACTCTGTGCAGCAGTCATGACGACCTGCCTTGCCCTGCGGGGAGACGGTGGCCGAAGTTGCCTATCCCCCCTGCGTTGCTCCATGCCGCTTGGTCCGGCAACTGGTTCATCCTCAGAGCCAGCCCCCTCCCCTCCAGGGGACTACTATCCCCAGTCTGCAGATGTCTCAGCTCCCCGGATTCTGCAATGGCTGGTCCAGATTCCTACTGGTCCTCGCCTCCGGTGGCACTGGCACTGGCAGCTTCAGCGCGTTGAGCCCGAGTTGGTGCTGCTTCATCTGAAAGTGGGAGGTGGAAGAGTGGCTTTAACAAAAGGACAGGTTTGCTGAAAGACATGCCAGATTGTGGCATGGCTCTGACATGGCTGCACACTGAGGATGCATGCTGGCGGGGGGACCAAGTGGAAGGCAACAGGTGGAAAAGGTGAGAGTCTTACCCTCGCTGTCGGTAATGGGGTCGGCAGATGCAGTGGTCACTGGACCAGACAGATGTCCTCCAAGTATCTGGTGCACTCTCTCCTCCAGATCCGTGAGAGTGACCACTTGTGCAGGTCCGCCACCAGTTCGACGCTGTTCTTTTCTAATCTGCGCCATCTTGGACTGCAGGGGAAAGAAGGGGAGGTTCTGTTACATGAGGCCTTGAGACATCATCGCATGCCCCCCATTGTGCAAGAGCCCTTACATGAGGCCTTGAGACATCATCGCATGCCCCCCATTGTGCAAGAGCCCTTACATGAGGCCTTGAGACATCATCGCATGCCCCCTATTGTGCAAGAGCCCTTACATGAGGCCTCGAGACATCTGCCCATGTGTCTGCCCAGAAAGGGCCATGGGTGCATGCTGACAGATGGCCAGTGGCGCATCATTGCAGTAGGGTGCCCGAAGTCAGCTGCAGATGGAGGGAAGCACAAGTTTGGTAAACCATCACTCACCCTAACGATCCGTGTGAGGTCGTTGAATTTCTTCCTGCACTGAACAGGCTAGAGAAGGCTGCAGAGGAAGAGTGGGGCAGTGGAGGGATTTGTAGACAATGCATTAGGGAACAAGGAACCAGTGGAGGCCAGTGGGGATGAGAGTAGAGGTGATGGGCAAGTGATACTTAATGCAGCACAGGATGTGAGAAGTGGAGTTTTGGATAAGTTGGAGTTTATGCAGGCTGAAGGCCATCAAGGAGAGCATTAGAGGAATCGCCTGGAAATGAAGATTTGGATAAGGATTTGAAAAATGTTGACGGTGCAGTATGGGGGAGGTGGGTGACATTTTGGAGGTGAAAGTAAGTGGCCCTGATGCTAAATAGGCTAGAGGGAAATGATGTAGATGTCGAGCTGGGTGTTGCTAGTGTCCATATTGAAGCTGATACCTTGACTGTGATTGATGTCACTGAGAGACAGCATTAAAAAATTTAAAAAAAGTAT
Organism: Somniosus microcephalus; assembly: GCF_052327205.1. Classification (NCBI taxonomy): domain Eukaryota; kingdom Metazoa; phylum Chordata; class Chondrichthyes; order Squaliformes; family Somniosidae; genus Somniosus; species Somniosus microcephalus. The sequence goes on along the minus strand of NC_140992.1, from coordinate 93,220,432 downwards.
TTATTCATTCACAAGAAGTGGGAGTTGATGGCAAGGCCAGCATTTATTGCCCATCATTAATTGCCCTTCAGAAGATGGTTCTAAGCTGCTTTCTTGAACCACTGCAGTCCATGTGGTGAAGGTACTCCCACAGTGCTGTTAGGTAGGAAGTTCCAGGATTTTGACCCAGCGACAATGAAGGAACAGCGATATATTTCCAAGTCAGGATGGTGTGTGACTTGGATGGTGTTCCCATGCACCTGCTGCCCTTGTCTTTCTAGATGGTAAAGGTCATGGGTTTGGGAGGTGCTGTCGAAGAAGCCTTGGTGAGTTGCTGTAGTGCATCTTGTGGATGCTACACACTGCAGCCACATTGCGCTGGTAGTGGAGGGGGTGAATGTTTAAGGTGGTGGATGGAGTGCCGATCAAGCGGGCTGCTTTGTCCTGGGTTGGTGTCAAGCTTCTTGAATGTTGTTGGAGCTGCACTCATCCAGACAAGTGGACAGTATTCCATCATAATTCTGACTTGTGCCTTGTAGGTGGTGGAAAGGCTTTGAGAAGTCAGGAGGTGTGTCACTCGCTGCAGAAGAACTAGCCTCTGACCTGCTTTTGTAGTATGTCAATGAAAAAGAGAAAAGAGACAGGGTTGGACTCTGGAAATGAATGTTCATGGTAGGAAGAGAAGCCATCGCTGAAGATGTGATGGTTGTGTTGGGAAACGTAGGAATGGAGCAAAACAAGGGTAGTTCAATGGAGTTGGACTAGAGAGGAGAGGTGGTGTAAGAGAATGACATGGTCGACCAGATGAAATGCACTGTTGGTGAGGACCAGGAGGGATAACGTGCTGCTCGTTGAATATTGTTGATGACTTTGAGCGTGGGGATATCAGTATTGTCAACATGGTGAAAATCATACTGCAGGGAGTTGTAGGAGAAGAGGGCATGGAGCTGAGAGGCAATGACACTTTCAAGAAGATTGGAGATGGAGCAGTATTTGGAGAGGATGGGCAGGTCAAAGATGGGCATTTTCAACTAGAACCTATCTTGAGGCTGGTGGAAGAGTTGAGGCTGCACAGCCACTGCCATACCCACTGTTCTACGATGACAGGTGAGAGTCCCAGAGGCAATGAACCCGTTCCTTTGAGAGTGGGAGAGTTAAACTCTTCAGGGAGTCATTTATCAGTAGCAGCTGCCCTTGTCTTTCTGGATGGTAAAGGTCATGGGTTTGGGAGGTGCTGTTGAAGAAGCCTTGGCGAATTTGAATCAGCTAATGTTTTGTGTGTGTTGCCACTGTTTACTGACCCCTTGAGAGTCCCTTCTCATTGGTACTACCTCTGCTTGTGAATAAGTGGACTGCAAGCTGGGAATAACATTTCAGACTGACAGTTTATTGCAATCTCAATATTACCATTGAGTGAGCAGCTAGTCCTCGTTTCCTTAAAGCTGATGTCTTTGGCAGTGGGAGCAGGAGGAGGCAAGATTAGTCCTGATTGTGCATGGTATAGAAGCTACGTCACTCCCAGAACAAGCTGTGTATGTTTGCCGAGAACAAATTGTTCAATTTGCTTTAGCTTTGGACAACTGATGGTTTATTTTTCAGCGGCATATATAAGAATAACTTTAATATTATTTGGGGAATTCAATTTTGAATTATTACAACAAAGTTTTGTGCACTCAATTTTGTCATTTATATTACTTAAATGGCAATTTAGCAGATTGTGAAGTGCAATCTGATGTTCCTGCTGTCAAATGTACGGTCAGTGAAATTGACCACAGGAAAGTAACACTCAGCCATTGTACTTGGCAGCTATTAAAACTTACAGAAAACTGGATTATAAACCGTTTTTCAACAAAGGAGTGTATTCCCTCTTAATTGTTGGAAATGACTGTTGATGATATCAATGGATAAACATCTATCACAGTCATATGACATTCCTTTATCTGCTGCTTAAGCAGAGGTGTTAACACCTCTGTTAGAGAGTAAAAGGCATTTGTTCACTAATATTACTAACAGCAATTTCTAGGATAATGTGCTTTGTAATTTGTATCTGTAAACTGTGAAGCAGAAACATATTATTTTGTGTCAACTCTCTTTGTAAATGGTAGATGTGTGCAATAAATGAACTCCCCTGCTTTGAGTACTGTTTCCATGAAGTGCTGTGACATTTACTTTGAAGGAAGTGGTTTCTGACACAGCCTGTCTTTCAAACGGCAGAGTTTCCAGAAGCAGCAACTTGTCTTAGGCTTATGGTTAGCAGAATAACGTTTCTAGTTACACATTTTGATAAACGTCCCGAAGCAGTAGCTGTATCTCTAGTCATTTTGTGGGTGAATAGTAATTGTGTTAACAGTTCCCTGTAAATGTGTGGCTAAATATAGTGCATATATTTTTTGCAGATTTCACAGTAGCCAAGTTACTATTATATTTCACCAATGCTCACTGCATTGTGGTTGATCTGTAACCTTTTTAGAAAGGCTTTCTAAAGAGCTTCGAACGATACAGGACACAGAATTATGGTTAAAGGTGTATGTCCCTTTTTATTGCATATGTAAACAACAGAACAATAGAGGTTTGCTTAGAAGCTAATATTGTTCTTGTACTTGTCTCTATCTGCCAAATAGCTCCATATATCATAGAGTCATAGAGTCATAGAGTTATACAGCACAGAAAGAGGCCCTTCAGCCCATCGTGTCTGCGCCGGCCATCAAGCCCTGTCCATTCTAATCCCATTTTCCAGCACTTGGTCCGTAGCCTTGTATGCTATGGCATTTCAAGTCCTCATCGAAATGCTTCTTGAATGTTGTGAGGGTTCCTGCCTCTATCACCCTTTCAGGCAGAGTTCCAGATTCCGACCACCCTCTGGGTGAACAAGTTTTTCCTCAAATTCTCTCTAAATCTCCTGCCCCTTACCTTGAAACTATGCCCCCTGGTTATTGACCCCTCTACTAAGGGGAAAAGTTCCTTTCTATCTACCTTATCTATGCCCCTCATAATTTTGTACACCTCAATCAGGTCCCCCCTCAGCCTTCTCTACTCTAAGGAAAACAACACCAGCCTGTCCAGTCTCTCTTCATCGCTGAAGCGCTCCAGCTCAGGTAACATCCTGGTGAATCTCCTCTGCACCCTCTCCAATGCAATCTCATCCCTCCTATAGTGTGGCGACCAGAACTGCACACAGTATTCCAGCTGTGGCCTAACTAGCGTTTTGTACAGCTCCATCATAACCTCCCTGCTCTTATATTCTATGCCTCGGCTAATGAAGGCAAGTATCTCATATGCCTTTTTAACCACCTTATCTACCTGTCCTGCTGCCTTCAGGGATCTATGTACATGCACACCAAGGTCCCTCTGATTCTCTGTCCTTCCTAAGGTCCTAACATTCATTGTGTATTCCCTTGCCTTGTTAGTCCTCCCAAAATGCATCACCTCACACTTTTCAGGGTTAAATTCCATTTGCCACTGTTCTGCCCATCTAACCATCCCATCTATATCGTCCTGTAGCCTGAGGCTTCCCTCCTCGCTATTTACCACTCCACCAATTTTCGTGTCATCTGCAAACTTACTGATCATACCTCCTACATTCATATCTAAATCATTAATGTACACTACAAACAGCAAAGGACCCAGCACCGATCCCTGCGGTACACCACTGGACACAGGCTTCCAGTCACAAAAACAACCTTCGACCATCACTCTCTGCCTCTTGCCACTAAACCAATTTTGGGTCCAATGTGCCAAATTGCCCTGGATCCCATGGGCTCTTACCTTCTTGACCAGTCTCCCATGTGGGACTTTGTCAAAAGTCTTACTGAAGTCCATGTAGACTACATCAACTGCACTACCCTCATCCACACACCGAGTCACCCCCTCAAAAAATTCAATCAAATTGGTCAGACATGACTATATCTATCTATGATTAGGGGCGTAGGAGAATGTGTGCAGCGGGCATTATCCATCCATCCATCACAATGATGCTCTGCTGCAGAGAATCATACCTTGTGCCTTAACTTCCCAACCTCTGAACCAGCCAATCAGGGTAACAGCTCACAAAGGACCAAAATTAAAATCTTCCAAAATATGCATCCAGAATCTGGCAGTGTGATCCCAGGCTATCCCCATGCTCTCTGTCAAATCCTCAAAGTTAACACTTTCATACTTTAGTAGGAAGCAAGAGTGGCTTCCCTCCGTAAACTTGAGGTCATCCAAAACTCGGCTGCCCGTGTCCTAACTCGCACCAAGTCCCATTCACCCATCACCCCTGCGCTCGCTGACCTATATTGGCTTCCGGTTAAGCAATGCCTCGATTGCAAAATTCACATCCTTGTTTTCAAATCCCTCCATAGCCTTGCCCCTCCCTAGCTCTGTAATCTCCTCCATCTCCACAACCCTCTAAGATATCTGCGCTCCTCTAATTCTGGTCTCTTGAGCATCCCTGATTATAATCGCTCAACCATTGGTGGCCATGCCTTTAGCTGCTGAGGCCCTAAGCTCTAGAATTCCCTCCCTAAACCTCTCCGCCTCTCTACCTCTCTCACCTGCTTTAAGAAGCTCCTTAAAAACCTGCCTCTTTGACCAAGCTTTTGGTCATCTGCCCTAATATCTCCTTATGTGGCTCGTTGTCAAATTTTGTTTTATAACGCTCCTGTGACGTGCCTTGGGACGTTTTACTATGTTAAAGGCACTATACAAATACAAGTTGTTGTTGTTGTTATGTTCAAGGGAGTCATAACCTGAGAATTTAGCTGCAGCCCTCGCAAATCATTCATTGCTTTATTTTTTTTCTCTTATTTTCTTATTTTCTATTTTGTTTCTCTCTTGCTTTGTTTTCCCTTTGCTATTTTTTTGTTTCAGTGTTTCTCATTTCTGATTTATTTATTGACAAGTCCTATATTCTGTTAATTCGTGCCACTCATAGTGATCTCCCCTTCCCAAATTTTGCATCGTTCCTTCTGCTCCATGAGACTTCAATTTAAGTGTAAGTGCGATTTAGCCATTGGGTAGTTATTTTTACTTTACGTCAAATTACATAGAATTTGCAGCACAGAAACAGGTCATTCAGCCTAACAGGTCTTTGCCAGTGTTTTCTTTTATTCATTCATGGGATGTGGGTGTCGCTGGCAAGGCCGGCATTTATTGCCCATCCCTAATTGCCCTTGAGAAGGTGGTGGTGAGCTGCCTTCTTGAACCACTGCAGTCCGTGTGGTGAAGGTATTCCCACAGTGCTGTTACGTAGGGAATTCCAGGATTGTGACCCAGCGACGTTGAAGGAACAGCAATATATTTCCAAGTCAGGATGGTGTATGACTTGGAGGGGACCTTGGAGGTGATGGTGTTCCCATGTGCCTGCTGCCCTTGTTTATGCTCCATACGAGCCTCCTCCCACCTTACTTCATCTCACCATTTCAACATACTCTTCTATTCCTTCATGTATTTATCTAGCATCCCCTTAAATGCATCTATCCTGGTTGTCTCAACCACTGCATGTGGTAGCAAGTTCCACGTTCTCATCACTATCTGAGTAAAAAGGTTTCTCCTGAATTCCTTATTAGATTTCTTGGTGACCATCTTATATTTATGACCTCTAGTTTTGGATTCCCCACAAGTTTTTTTAAAATTCATTCATGGGATGTGGGCATCGCTGGCAAATCCAGTATTTAGTGCCCATCCCTAATTGCCCTTGAGAAGGTGGTGGTGAGCCGCCTTCTTGAACTGCTGCAGTCCATATGGTGAAGGTACTCCCATTGTGCTGTTAGGGAGGGAGTTCCAGGATTGGGACGCAGCAACGATGAAGGAACGGCAATACATTGGAGGTGATGGTGTTCCCATGGGTCTGCTGCCCTTGTCCTTCTAGGTGGTAGAGGTCGCATGTTTGGGAGGTGCTGTTGAAGAAGCCTTGGTGAGTTGCATCTTGTAGATGGTACACACTGCAGCCATGGTGCACCGGTAGTGGAGGGAGTGAATGTATAAGGTGGTGGATGGGGTGCCAATCAAGTGGGCTGCTTTGTCCTGGATGGTGTCGAGCTTTTTGAGTGTTGTTGGAGCTGCACTCATTCAGGCAAGTGAATTGTGCCTTGTAGATGGTGGAAAGGCTTTGGGGAGTCAGGATGTGAAACACTTGCTGTAGAATACCCAGCCTCTAACCTGCCCTTGTAGCCACATTATTTATGTGGCTGGTCCAGTTAAGTTTCAGGTCATTGGTGACCCCCAGGATGTTGATTACATAAGATTATATAGGCACAGAAAAAAGCCATTTTGCCCAACCAGTCCATGCTGGCGTTTATGCTCCACTTGAGACTCCTCCCGTCTTTTCTCATCTAAATCTATCAGCATAACCCTCTAATCCTTTCTCCCTCGTATGCTTGTCTAGCCTCCCCTTAAATGCATCTATACTATTCGCTTCAATCACTCCCTGTGGTAGCGAGTTCCACATTCTCATCACTCTTTGGGTAAAGAAGTTTCTCCTGCCTCAAACAATCCCTATCCCGAGTCCCAATGGGTGACAAGATGATCCTCCTTGGTGACTTCAACGCCAGAGTTGGAAAGGACACAGACCTCTGGGGAGATGTGATCGGCAGAGAGGGGGAAGGGAAAGCCAACTCCAATGGTACCCTCCTCCTGATGAAATGCTTAGAACATGACCTTGTCATAACCAACACCTTGTTCCTGTGAGGGTACCGGTTAGTTCCCTCAGTAACCCCTAGATGGCACCTTGACTTGTTTTTTTCCCTTTGCTAATTGTTACTAGTTTCTCCTGTGTTTATTACTTAACTGCCTTTTATCAGGTTTATTGGTTTCACCTGTTTTTGCTTGTATTTAAGTTCTGTGGTTTCTTCCCTCTGTGCTCAGTCTTGACAAGCCGTTTGCCTAGTGGTAGCTTGTCTTGCGCTCCTATGTTTGTAACTGTTTACCTGTGTGATTCCAGTAAAGTACTTTTATTTAAGACTGCATACCTGCTTCTCGCCTCGTCTGTCTGCACTTGGGTCCAGAACCAGCCTCGCCCTGGCAGCAAGACTGAGCTAGTATGGACCCAGCAGTGATGGAGGAATTTCGTTCTATTCTCTCCCATCAAGGTGCTTTCCTCGGCCGCCTTGAGCAACTTCTCCAAAGCATTTTGGACAAGGTAAATATGTGGACTCAGACCATTCAACACCCAGCCGCTGTGGCTTCTGCTCAGGATGTTCCTCCTCAGTCAGTTCCTTTGGGTACTACCCCACCGGTCGCCGATCTCCAGACTCGCCGAGAGCCTTGCCTACCCGCACCAGAGTGCTATGACGGTCATCCGGGCAAGTGTCGTGGCTTCTTGACCCAGTGCTTCCTAGTTTTTGAACTCCAACCCTCCATGTTCCTATCACCCCACTCTAAGGTAGCGTTCATCATATCACTACTCTTGGGAAAAGCTCTCGCCTGGGCTACCACTATCTGGGAGCAGCAATCTTTCGTCTGCTCGGACATTCTCCTTTTCGCCAAAGAGATGAGCAAAGTCTTTGACCATCCTGTGAGTGGATGGGAGGCAGCTAAGAGACTCTTGAATCTCCGCCAGGGCAACTGCAGCGTAGCCGACTTCGCCATTGAGTTCCGCACACTTGCTGCAGAAAGCCGCTGGAACACCGAGGCCCTTCTCTCCATGTTTCTTCATGGCCTCTCCGAATCTATCAAAGATGAACTGGCATCCAGAGAGGTTCTGGAGGACCTTGACACGCTCATCTCCCTTGCCATCAGAGTGGATAACCGCCTCCGGGAGCATGGTAGAGAGAGGAGATTCACTACTTCCACAGAGGTGAGATCTTCCGGTGTTTTGAATCTGACCAAGAGTTTCCAAGTACCCCCGAGTCCACCTGTTAGCACTGAAGAAGAACCTATGCAACTCGGCAGAACTCAGCTCTCCCAGTTTGAAAGACAGAGGAGATTGAGAGAGGGGTGTTGTCTTTACTGTGGCCTGCCTGGCCATCTCAGAGCCACATGCCCTGAGCTTCAGGAAAAAGCCAGGAGGATTGAGAAAATACTGACAGATCAAATCCCTTCTCCTACCCCTACTGTCTTCCAAACCCTGCTTCCCGCTCATCTCTCTTGGGAGGATTATGGTCCTGAAGAGCGTTCCTGGGTTCCGGCCCGGGACATTTTGGATCCTGAACTCATCAGGGATTTTCGCCGTCGCTACCCTGATCATCCAGGAGGAATGTCAGGAGCCATTCCTAGGGGAGGGGGTCCTGTGAGGGTACCGGTTAGTTCCCTCAGTAACCCCTAGATGGCACCTTCACTTGTTTTTTTCCCTTTGCTAATTGTTACTAGTTTCTCTGGTGTTCATTACTTAACTGCCTTTTATCAGGTTTATTGGTTTCACCTGTTTTTGCTTGTATTTAAGTTCTGTGGTTTCTTCCCTCTGTGCTCAGTCTTGACAAGCCGTTTGCCTAGTGGTAGCTTGTCTTGCGCTCCTATGTTTGTAACTGTTTATCTGTGTGATTCTAGTAAAGTACTTTTATTTAAGACTGCATACCTGCTTCTCGCCTCGTCTGTCTGCACTTGGGTCCAGAACCAGCCTCGCTCTGACAGTTCCATCAGAGAGACAAGTGCAAGGCTTCATGGCAAAACCCTTGCTCCAAGCACTGGCATCTGCTGGACTACGTCATTGTCCAAGTGAGGAACCGCAAGGATGTCCACATCACCCACACCATGACAGGAGCTGACGGCTGCTGGACAGACTACCGCCTAATCTGCTCTGTCATCTCCATCAGCGTAGCCCCAAAACAGCGGTGGCAACAGAAGCAATGCCGCAGGAAAATCAACACTGCAGCACTCAAAGACCCTGCTAAGAAAGCCCTATTCAGCCTGCGCCTCACAACCAACCTGAGGACTCCCAGTGATTCAGAGACACAGAGGGCTGGATTTTGCCATTGGGGGTGGCCTGGGTGCGTGTCAGGTGGTCAGCAGTTCCTGACCCCGCCTCCAATGTGATTTGGGGCAATTGGCCGATTTTTCCCTAATTGGGCACTTGATTTCCAGCATGTGGGTGTGAAGGAATAATCCATATTTCAAGAGATACACCATAATGTGAACAGAATTCTGATATTTATTAATACATGATATACTGGGTTTAAAAATCTAAAGCCTCGAAGACACAGGCTGTAAACAGAAAACAGGCTTCTGAGATGGGATGATTTGATAACAAAGTTGTAAACACCACAAGCTTTGAAATGGGAATTGATTGTTAATGCTAATACAAAGGCCCTGTTGAAATAGCAGTTTGGCGCTTCCGAAAGGTCTGCGGTTTGGAACCAACACAATGAATGACCCAAGTAAAATGTTAGAAACTGACACTTCGAACAGGAACAGAATATTAAAAAACCATGTGCCTTTGTAAAAGTAACATCAAATAAGACAGGAAACACAATTAAATATGCAACCTATTGAGATAGCTAGAAATGCATGAAACACCCTGGTTAAAGTGGTTTTAATTTACATATAGTAAATATGATTCCTGCAGAACACTTTGAAGATATAACTTCAATAGATACTCCAAACAATTACATTGTTTTTGTATTGAACTTGGGACACCACGGAGTCACAACGTCTGCTAAAACCAGTTAAGCCAATATTAAGAATTGAATGCAAGATCTTCGATAAGAATGGCATCAAATAAAGACTACTGTCATATTGTTTTTATGATAACTATTAAACACCTAAAGGTAGAGACATAATTATGCATGCATCAGCTAAAATGGCAGTAAGAATAGAAAGAAGTCAACACAAAGAATGAATAAGACAATTAGCTTATATCAGCAGGAAACTTCAAAGAATAAACCACTAAAAAACGAGTATAAAAGATAGCGCTTTTCAGATGAAAAGTCAGAAGTCGCTGAACGGGCAAGCATTTCTTAACTTCACAGGCATGCTTTGTAAGTTTTTAACTTTGAGTCTTGGGTAATCAAGGTATTTTTTTTGGTGGATGTTCTGGATTTAGAAATAAGTAGAAGTGTGGAAATGTAACAAAGTTAAGATTTGAGAATAAGGATCTCTGATAAGAAATGTAAGCTAATTGTTTTTGAACTGTTGCAACTGGCTCAACAGCTGTTAAATGAATTTCAACTCTTAAATAAATCTATATATATTTAGAATTGTCTCACAGAGTATTTCTGTATAAACTCGCGAACCCAATTTCTGTACACTCTTTTGTAAGGAGTTGCAGAATTCTGGGGATATTCCAGACCCTCAGAATGTCCGGAAGGTTACAGTCTAGTTAAACTTATTAAAAGTGCTATCCAGAGGACAGTAACATCTTCAGTCATTCCTTTCCTTTAGGGAGAGATAGCCTGAACCTTTAGACCCATTTAAGCATCTTATAGAATTCGGCTATCTCTAACTTTAGTTGAAGGTGAATGTCTGGGGAAAACACCTGATCTGGGGTAGCCTGAAAAGGGCTAGGACTTGTAATTATTCCTTCATGGGAACCCCTGGCCCAATGAGTATTTTGGTGCAGAAACTCACCTCTGAAGACGTCATCTATGCAGTTGGATTTAAGGCCCGCAAGCAGCCTTGGTTCTTTTTCAGCCTTTCAACGTTATCATCATACTTCTGAGGGATTCCTACAGTAACTACGTCCAGCTCCAGACCAAAGTGTGCACCCCGATTCGATGAGGCCTCCCTCCAAGCTCTGGTGGAGGGAGCAAGAGCAAATAAGGAAGTGCTCTTTCCTTCTTCAGGGAGGAAAAAGCCTCTCCCAACAGACCAAAGCTGTGTGGCTGCAAGTGGCACAGGAGGTGAATGCTATCTCAATGTCCACCAGAACCTGGCTGCAGTGCAGAAAGAGGTTTCATGACCTTCTTGTTAAATCCGTGAATCTTGATGTATGGTGTCCTTCAATAAATCGACAGAGACTGCAGAGGAAAAATCAACAGGTGTTTACTGGATGAGAGTCACCCAAAAGCTAACAGTACAGATCCCTACTCAGGGTTTATATACAGGGGTGGTCACTGCCGGTACTACAGTATACAGGAGCTGTAAAAAGTAGTTCTCCCCTTAAAGGTACATACACTACAATTCCTCCCCTTTTAGATTAACAGTACCATATCATTCATTTAACAATTAACACTTTAAACATGCAACATTAACTGAAAATAGTCCATTTATAAATTCAGTCTTTGGGGCGGCTTCCTGATCCTTTCTGGATAGTGCCTTTCCTGAGTGTCTTGCTCTTGGTGCGGAGGCGATTCTGCCCCCCTGTCGTCGGTTGGTTCATCAGCTTCCGATGCTACTGTTTCTGGGGTAGATGTTATCTGTATGTCGGGTTCATCACCAGGTACGTGAGACATGGGGTTGACTCGTTCCTGTGATGCTAGGATCTGGTCGACATGGCGTCTCACAATGTTCTCCCCAACATCCACTGTGTACATTAGTGGCCCCTGCCGTGTGCATATCGTTCCTGGTTGCCATTTCTCTGTTCGGTAGTCGCGGGCCAAGACTGCTTGCCCTACATTGAAGCTCCTTGTCGGCTTTTCATTGATGTGCTGGAATTGCTTATTCTCAACATTTCTTCATACATTTGGTCTGAGCAAATCCAGACGAGATCTCAACCTTCGGTTAAAGAACATCATGGCCGGGGTCTGGTTGGTAACTGCATGTGTCACATTTCTGTAGGCTAACAGGAAATTGTCCACCTTATGCTGCAGTGGAATGTCGTCATCGCACATGGCCCTTACTGCCTTTTTAAAGGTTTGTACGAACCTCTCAGCCAATCCATTTGTGGCTGGATGATACGGGGCGGATGTGTAGTGCCTTACCCCATTCCTTCTCATAAATTTCCGAAACTCTTCGGACACAAACTGTGGGCCGTTATCAGAGCAAATCTGCTCTGGCAAGCCATTCCTGGCAAATATGGTCCGTAGGACTGCAATCGTTTTCTCCGTGGTGGTGGAGGACATTTTGATCACTTCAGGCCATTTCGAGTGCACATCCATGGCTATTAAGAACATTGAGTCCATGAATGGACCAGCAAAATCAATATGCCCCCGTTGCCATGGAGAGGAGGGCCACTCCCATGGGTGTAGAGGGGCATGTGGTGGTGCATTTTGGACCGTCTGGCATCCTGAGCAGCTCTTTGTCAGGTCCTCGATTTGCTGATCAATCCCTGGCCACCACACATAAGCCCTAGCAAGCCTTTTCATTTTCACCCCTCCCAGATGGCCTTCGTGAAGCTCATTGAGCACTCTCTCCCTTAACTTGGGTGGAATTACCACTCGGGATCCACACATCAAGGTCCCCTGGCATACTGACAGCTGTTCTCTTCTGGATGAGAATGCTGGCAACAGTGAGTCGCCATGTGTTGGCCATCCCTTCACCGTCAAATCATATCCCCGAGACAGTGTCGGGTCATTTCGGGTCTCCTTCTCTATATCCACGTTAGTTACTGGCAAGTGTTCAATTATAGTCGAATAAAATATTTCGACAGGGTCCACTGCTGGTGCTTCCTCCGCAGTAGGCAGTGGCAGGCGTGATAGCCTATCAGCATTTCCATGCTGTTTCGTGCCCTTATACTCTATTTCATATTGGTTCGACCCTAGAAAAAGGGACCATCTTTGTAGCCATTGCGCAGTCATCACCGGAACGCCCTTCTTTGAATTAAAGATGGAGACAAGTGGTTGGTGGTCAGTCAGCAAGGTAAACTTCTGCCCGTGCAGATAGTGGTTGAACTTTTTCACTCCCCACACTAGGCTGAGGGCCTCCCTGTCAATCTGGGCGTAGTTACGCTCGGCTGAGGTTCGTGACCGAGACGCAAAGGCTACTGGCCTCTCCAAGCCGTCCGGGAATTTGTGCGACAGGACCGCTCCAATACCATAGGGTGATGCATCACACGCCACCCGAATTGGCAGTGATGGGTTGAAATGAGCCAACATCTCTTTTGATGTGATCAATTCTTTGAACTTCTGGAAAGCTTGTTTACATTCGTCATTCCACTTCCATGGTACCCCCGTTTGCAGTAGGATGTTCAGTGGGTGTAGTACTGTAGACAAATTTGGTAAGAACTTATGGTAGTAGTTCACCAGCCCGAGGAACGACCTCAGTTGTGACACATTTTCCGGTGCTGGAGCCTTGACTACTGCCTCAATCTTTTCAGGGGACTTATGTAACCCCTCTTCATCAATAACGTGGCCACAATATGAGGTCTGCTTCTGGAAAAACTCGCATTTGTGGTGATTAGCTCGGAGCCCATATTCCTTCAATCTAGTGAGCACCTGCTCCAGGTTGGCGAGGTGATCACTGTCATTTTCGCCCGTGACCAGGATGTCGTCCAAATAACACTGGGTCCCTGGAATCCCTTGCAGGACTTGATCCATTGCCCTTTGCCAAATAGCCGGAGCTGATGCTACCCCGAACACCAGCCGGTTGTATTGGTAGAGACCTTTGTGAGTGTTGATCATGAGGTACTGTTTCGAGGCTTCTTCTACCTCCATTTGCAGGTACGCCTGGGCCAGATCAATCTTAGTGAAGCGTTTTCCTCCAGATAGTGAGGCGAAAATATCTTCAATCCGCGGAATCGGATATTGTACCGTGTGAAGGACTGGGTTCACTGTCACCTTAAAGTCCCCACAGATGCGAACCTTCTTTGGTTCCCCAGGCGTATTACTCAACGACCTCTTCATTACAGGAACGATGGGTGTAGCCCACTCGCTCCAGTCCACTTTGGACAGTACTCTGGAACGTTCCAAACCTTCCAGCTCTGCTTCGACGGCTGGGCGGATCGCATAAGGCACCGGTCTGGCCTTAAAAAACTTTGGGCTTGCATTTTCCTCTATTTTGATCATCGCTGTTATGCCTTTTAGTGTTCCGAGTCCCTCCTGGAACACTTCTTGTGCATCAGTTAGCATTTTTGACAGTCGTCCAGGTGTGACGTCGTCATCCTTTTTGGCATCTACCATCAGTGCTTGTATGGCATGCCAATCTAACTGTATCTTCCGGATCCATTCACATCCTAGTAGTGGTGGTCCTCCATCTGGCAATACATATAGGTCCATTTTTGGTGTTTCCTTGCCGTTGTATATCACGTTCACCCTTATTTTTCCTTTGGGGTAGACTTTTTGCCCCGTGTGCGTCTTCAAGACAATCTCTGTATCTCTCAAGGGTATATGTGAGAATAGCCGCTTGTAGTCCCTTCGGTTTATGACTGTTAGGGCTGATCCTGTGTCCAATTCCATTTTCACTTGGACTCCGTCTATCTTGAGCGTGACCCAGATAGTTTGGTGATCCTCCATTTTGATTACATTATGTAGTTTCAGACAACCCAGCTCCTTGCTTCCGGAGTCTGTATCACTTTTCTGTTCATCTGAACTACTCTCCGTCACCTTATGTACCTTCTTGTACTTCTCCTGTGGAGATTTCTTGCTGCTGGTTTTCTTTCCCGACCTGCAGACTCTTGCTATGTGTCCTACTTTTCCACACTGTGTGCACACTTGGTCCTTGAACCAACAATCCTTATGGTTGTGTGTTGTTCTGCCACAGCGATAACACTTCACTGCTCCATATGACATTTCATTTGTGCCATATTCTTGCGGTGTCCGTTGTATCTCTGCAGCGCCCTGTGCGGCTGCTTTGTGTGATACTGCCATGCTGAAAGCCTTGTCCAGCGTAAGATCCTTTTCTGATAGAAGCCGTTTCTGGGTTCCTTCACTTTGAAGCCCCCACACAAACTTGTCCCTTAAAGTATCTGCTAGTCCCGTTCCAAACTGGCAGTGTTTCGATAGCTTGCGCAGTTCCGTTTAATACTCAGCATTACTTTCATCTTTATGCTGGTTCCTTTTGCGAAACTTAAATCTTTCTGCTATCAGCAGCGTTGTGGGGTTTAAGTGGTCCTGTAGGATTGCCACTATGCTTTCAAAATCCTTTTCCACTGGCTTCTCTGGGGTTACTAGGTTTCGCAGTAAGCCATACATTTTTGCACCCATGGAATTCAACAATGCCAGTGCTTTCCTGGCATCTGGCACTTCATTCGCCTTGCAGTACACTTCTATGCGTTCTACATATGTCGCCCAATCTTCGACTTCATTGTCGAACGCTGTGACACTGCCATTCTTCGGCATCCCTGGGTGTGGTTAGACTGGCTAAAAATGGCATCTCCCGTGCTCTCCCTTCTTCTCCCGTGGACGCTGCTCAGCCCTTGAACACCGGCCGCGCTCTGCGCGTTTTCCTGCGCGCCTCTCTCGTTGACGCCGCTCGGTCCTGAACCCCGGCTGTGCCCTGTGCGCTTTACCCTCTCTCTTTTTTTTTTTCCGTCGACGCCGCTCGGTCTTCAGCCCCGGCTGCGCCCTGTGCGCTTTACCCTCTCTCGTTGACGCCGCTCGGTCTTCAACCCCGGCTGCGCCCTGTGCGCTTTACCCTCTCTCTTACCCCGTCGACGCTGTTCGGCCTTTTCTGTGCCGGCGGTCGGCTCCAGCCGCCGCTGTCCAGGAAGGGTCTGCGCCGTACCTGCTGCCAGCCCGCTGCGCTGGATCGTCGCGACTGGAGAACCAAGCCCAGCTCTCCACAGCCTCCTCTGCGATGCTCAAGTCCTCTCTGGATGGTCGACACCCGCACTTCTGGACTCAGCCTTCCCCTTTCACTGCTCTCCAGGAGCGAATCCCTGGGAGGTGATGCAGAGTTGCAGGTAGGTTTGAATCCACTCGTCGCCAATGTTAAATCCGTGAATCTTGATGTATGGTATCCTTCAATAAATCGACAGAGACTACAGAGAAACAATCAACAGGTGTTTACTGGATGAGAGTCACCCAAAAACTAACAGTACAGATCCCTACTCAGGGTTTATATACAGGTGTGGTCACTGCCGGTACTACAGTATACAGGAGCTGTAAAAAGTAGTTCTCCCCTTAAAGGTACATACACTACACTTCTCCACACAGGAAAAGTGAGTATTACATCCCCAACATCCTCCATCTGATCCCCATCGCCTCTCAACACCAGCACTCTGCTTTGTCAACCTCTTCCTCCACATCCCACTTGACCCTTACATCCCTGCACCCTTAACCATTCCCTCTCTCTGTATGTTCACATTCTTTTAACTATTTGACTATGCAGGCCTCACACTCCCTATCACTGTGATGCTATGACAACAACTTACAACACCCCTTGGTCTTGGGACCTCACTCCATCTTTGTCTCCTTCTAGGCATCTATGCTATCGATTCTCTGCACTCACTCTGTTGCGGCTGCCGCGGAACATGAATGGAGGCCGAACCGATCTGAGGAACACATGGCTTTTATTACATTCTCTTGAGAGATGGCTGCCCCAGCTCCTCTCTCTGCTAAACCCGAAAACAGACTGAGGGCGACACCCGCGCTTTTGAGTACACACTGAGGGCGACGCCCACTCCTTTGTCATGCCTTAAAGGCAGCATGCTTCTTAAAGGCAAGGTGCCCGATTTATTGTCCACGGACGGAAAAGTGGATTGCGCCCGTTTAGGTGGCGATCCGCCACACAGCTCCCCCCAGAATCCGCTTAGGAGGTGTGGACAAGACGGTGCGGTGGTCTGATGGGCCGGCCGGAGCGGCTCTTGTAGGACGCCGGTGGACGTGGAACGGCCGGGCGTGGAGCAGCCAGGTGTACTGGCTTGAGGGCAGGTCGGCCGCGTGGCGGTGGACGAGCTACTGGGACCTGCTCACCGGGCTCCGAGTGTGCTGGCTTGAGTCGGTCAACCGACACTTTTTCAGTCCTGTCGCCCACTTGTAGGTCGAAAAATTTGTCCCCAGCCTGTAGCACTTTGTAGGGCCCGTCGTACGGGGGCTGAAGGGGTCCGCGGTGGGCATCGTGCCGGACGAAAATGAACCGTGCCTGGTGCAGGCTTAGCGGGACGTGTGAGGTGGATTCGCCGTGCCGGGCAATGGGCACCGGGGCGAACTGTAGCGCCGGTGAGGCGAAGTCATGGCGTTGCTGGTCGGCTGACCAGGGTGTCGTGGCGGTGGGCAGGAACTCGCCGGGTACGCGCAGCGGCTGGCCGTACACGAGCTCTGCTGCCAATGCGTGGAGGTCTTCTTTAACCACGGAGCGCAGGCCGAGGAGGACCCACGGGAGTCGGTCGGTCCAGGCGCCGTCCTGGAGGCTGGCTCGAAGAGATGCCTTCAAGGATCTGTGGAACCGCTCACACAGTCCGTTCCCTCCGGATCCGAGACCAGAGATCCGTCGTCGGCCAGCAGCCCCAAGAGCTGCTTACGGACCCCCTGTCTTTTTTCCAGCGAGTAGAAGAAGGGGGAGCCGCGGTCCAGGTCCCGCAGGAGCTGGATCCGCGACCTCACGTACGCGCCTCAGGACCCGACGAGCTGCAAGTCCTTCAGCGCCCCCTTCTTCTCTTCGTACACCTTCCGCAGGGCCGGGTCCTCGACGACCTGACCGAGACGGGACTCCAGGTCGAGCACCTCCTTCTCCAACCGCCCGACCCGGGCCTCCCGCCTCTTGGTCGACCCCTTCGTGTACTCCTGACAGAAGAGATGGATGTGAGCCTTGCCCACATCCCACCATAGCCTCAAGGAGGGGAAGCCCCCCGCTTCCTTCTCCAGTCGGCCCAGAACCGACAAAACGAATCCCGGAACCGTGCGTCCTCCAGCAGCAGGTTGTTAAAATGCCAGTACGCGGACCCCCCCCGCGCGTGCAGTGGAACGAGCTCTGCACACACCAGGTGGTGGTCCGTGGACGGCACCGGCCGCATGGAAGCCGCCGGAACGCAGGAGACGTACGCCCGGGAAATGTAAAGGCGGTCGATTCTGGACCTTCCTCCCCCAGACCTCACGCTAGTGAAGGCGCTGGAGTTGGGGTGGAGATTTCGCCAGACGTCCACCAAGTCGAAGGACCCGACCAGGTCCCTCAACTTTTCCATCGCCGCCAGGCTTTGCGGGGGACCCGAACGGTCCCTCGCCTCGAGGGTGCAGTTAAAATCCCCCCCGAGGATGACGCGCTCGCCCACGTCGACGGAGCCCCAAAGAGCGGACACTTCTTCAAAGAAGCGCACTTGCTGCGCACCAGTCTGAGGGGCATACACATTCACTAGATGGAGCGGCGCGCCCCCCAGCCGAACAGTGACCTGAACAAGCGGCCCGGCACGTGCTCCTTGACACCCAAGATCTCCGGCTGAAAATGCGGGGCCAGCAAGATAGCCACCCCGCTGGAATTGTTGGAGAGGTGACTCATGCTGACCCCTCCTTGCCATGCCAGGAGCCACGTGGCTTCGTCTCCCGGAACGGTGTGGGTTTCTTGCAGGAAGCACACCGCATACTTCCCGTCCCGAAGGACCGAGAAGTTATTGAATCTGCGGCACGCCTCCCTGCTGCCGTTGATGTTGAGGCTGGCTATGGTTATCTTCATGTCAGAAGCATAGTGCAACCTCTACCTACACCTAACGGGGGGAGGAAGCGCAGCCGCTGGTCAGCCGCCACTTCCTCAGCAGCCCAGTGAGAAAAGTTCTGAGCCGACGCAGCTCGAGTGGGTTCACACCCTCGTCCGCGCCCATGACCTTAACGGCGGCGCGGACAGATACGATGAGCAGCGCCAGCTCCGACCACCTGGAAGCCAAGCGGGATGGGCGTGATCCCCGACCTCACCTCCCCAAGTTGGCGTAAATGGGGAAGGAGGAGCTCACCAGGAACATAGGGCGGGACTAACAACAGAAAATGCTGGAAAAACTCAGCAGGTCAGGCAACATCCGTGGAGAGAAATTTGATTTGACGTTTCGGGTCGAACCCTTCTTCAAAACTGGAAAGAAAAGAAACTAGATCGAAGGCAGGGCTGCGATCGGACAAAAGAATAAAAGAAACAAAAGAAGTAAAAGAGATTAGAAGCTAGACGAGATGGTAATAGGCTGAGATTAGGTGTAAAGTGTACTGGCAGGGCAAGAGATAGCTGCCAGGTGTGAGAGAGAAACAAAAGGAAAGTGGGGGGCGGGGGGAAAGGAGTGGAAAAATTACAAGAAATAATGAAATAGGGGCCGAGGTTATGATCTGAAATTGTTGAACTTGATATTGAGTCCGGAAGGCTGCAGAGTGCCTAATCGGAAGATGAGGTGCTGTTCCTTGAGTTTACGTTGAGCTTCCGTGGAACAATACAAGAGGCCAAGGACGGTGAGGTCCGAGTGGGAATGGAGTGGTGAATTAAAATGACAGGCGACTGGAAGCTCGGGGTCACCCTTACGGACTGAACGGAGGTGTTCCGCAAAGCGGTCACCCAATCTGCGTTTGGTCTCCCCAATGTAGAGGAGACCGCATCGTGAGCAGCGAATACAGTATACTAGATTGCGAGAAGTACAAGTAAATCGCTGTTTCACCTGGAAGGGGTGTTTGGGGCCCTGGACAGTGGGAAGGGGGGAGGTATGGGGGCAGGTGTTACATCTCCTCCGCTTGCACGGGAAGGTGCCAGGCGAAGGGGAAGGGCTGTTTGGGGTGATAGAGGAGTGGACTAGGGTGTCTCGGAGGGAGCGGTCCCTGCGGAATGCTGAAAGGGGAGGGGAGGGGAAGATACGTTTGGTGGTGGGATCACTTTGGAGGTAGCGGAAATGCCGGAGGATAATCCGTTGAATGTGGAGGCTGGTGGGGTGAAAGGTGAGGACAAGGGGAACCCTATCGTGGTTCTGGGAGGGAGGTGCAGGGGTGAGGGCAGAAGTGCGGGAGATAGAACTGACACGGTCGAGGGCAGTGTCAACCATGGTAGAGGGGAATCCTCGGGTGCGGAAAAAGGAAGACATGTCTGAAGCACTGGTGTGGAAGGTGGCATCGTCGGAGCAGATACGGCGGAGACGGAGAAACTGGGAGAATGGAATAGAGTCCTTACAGGAAGCGGGGTGGGAGGAAGTGTAGTCCAGGTAGCTGTGGGAGTCAGTGGGCTTGTAGTGAATATTGGTCGATAACCTATCCCCAGAGATGGAGACGGAGAAGTCGAGGAAGGGAAGGGAAGAGTCAGAGATGGACCATGTGAAGGTGAGGGAAGGGTGGAAATTGGAAGCAAAGTTAATGAAATTGTCGAGTTCGGGGCGAGAGCAGGAAACGGCACCGATACAGTCATCAATGTATCGGAAAAAGAGGTGAGGGAGGGGACCCGAGTAGGACTGGAACAAAGATTGTTCCACATAGCCCACGAAAAGGCAGGCATAGCTAGGACCCATGCGGGTACCCATGGCAACACCTTTGATTTGGAGGAAATGAGTGGGACGTTGGAAATGACGATCCTCTGCGCGGTGGCCTCGAGAGGATCCACCGGCAGGAAGGTCCAGCCCACAGTGAGCCCCTTGGCGATGGCCGGGGACACCGCCCGCTCCGACCCCAGGAAGAACACAGCCTTCCCATACATTTTTGAGGCCGCGACGATGGCTGAGGGGCCGACAACCCCAGCCATGGCTTTAATGCAGGCCTCAATGGTCATAGTGGGGTGAGTGTAGCTCTTCACCCCAAGCTTTTTTGTCATCAGTCTGAATGGTGACGGGGCAGCAGAAGCAGCGGGAGCAGCTGTGGCTGTGGCTGCCACTCCCGCATACGTCTTGGCTGGCCCCGTCACCGACGAAGATGCAGTCGCCATTCTGGGGTGGTATTATAGAGGGCTACACTCACCCCAAGTCACAGGCCTGAAGGTGGAAATGGCCTCAGGTATTTTTTGGTCCTCTATTGAGCAGAGGGTGCTGTTTAAAATGAAGGCACACCTCTCCCCCTATTGACTGAGATTGGGGGAGGGGCCTTCTCTCCTCTGCTCAATAGGCAATTAATTAATAGAGTCAATTGAGGTGCCTTAAAGAAAGAGGCAGAGAGAGACAAAGAGAGAGAGAGGGGGGGGAGGGAAGGAGGGAGGCCGCAAAGGCAGGGTCGCCACTCAGGATGGCGGGTGGGTGGGTGTTGGCAGGGGTGCACTCTCCTGATGGAAATTTAAAGTCTCTGATAGTGGTGGTCTTCTGGCAGGGGGAGAAGATGTCTTCACCTAGGAAAGCTGGAGATGCCCAGGCTCAGTCCTGCACCAGGTCTTAACGATGTAATTAATGGAATTAACCACTTCACCTAGGCAGCTCCAGCTGGCCCAGGTCAGGCAATAGAAGGGATGCTTATTTGTGGTGCGTGTGGCCTAGTTTTGGCAAGAGCCACACACACACACAGCCCACCCCTTGATGTTCCAGTCTTGTTTCTTCTTTTCTCCCCCCACCTAAAATACAAAGTCTTTGGGAGAGTGCCCCAAATAACACCCACCTGTAGATATTTTGAAGATGATATTCCTCCCTCCTTCCGAACAGTTGGTGTTGGTTGATAGTGGTTTCTCTCCCCTCTCTCCTTCTCCTGAAGTGGAGGCCAATTTGGGGAGGCAGTAATGGGAAAGGCCTCTCCTCTGGTTGGTGTTGTTGCTGGCCTCCCTTCTCCTTCTCCTCCTCTGTCCTCCCCCTCCAGGCACCTCAGTTGCTGTGATGATGGTGGAGGTGGAGGTGGTGGTGGTCCAGCGTTCTCCTCCTCTGCCTGGTCAGGGGACCACCACTTTAGTCCACTCTCCTAGTCTGGCTGCTCCCTCTGCTTGTGCTTGCAGCTGCACAGCCAGCAATGCTGTGAATGCTAAACAGAGGGTAACTCTTTTGTTTGTACCCAAAAAAACAAACAAATTGGACTGTAAACAAAAGTTCAACTAAAACTTAACAAATCAAATTAAAATTTGGTTTTCCGGGTTGATGATGCACTCCAGTCCCCGTGGCGCCCACCGGTCTCGGAAATACTCAAGCGCACCGGCGGACACCGCGTGCTCCATCTCCAGGGCCACCCGGGCGCGAACATGGCCGCGGAAGAGAGGCAGGCAATCCGGCTGGACGACCCCTTCGACCGCCCGCTGCCTGGACCAATTGATGGCTCTTTTAGCCAGGCCCAGGAGCAGGCGCACAAGGAGGTCCTCCAACCTGTCCGCTCCCCTCCGCACCGGGTGACCGTAGAGCAAGAGCGTGGGAATGAAGTGCAACCAAAAATCGAGGCGCAGCCCCTTCAAGTAGTGAAAGAGGGGCTGCAACCTCTCACACTCCATATAAATGTGAAACACGGACTCCTCCAGGCCACAAAAAATGCAGGCGGCCTGGGAGTCCGTGAACCTAATTAAAACCTTATTGCACGGGACCGCTCCGTGCAACACCCTCCAGGCCAAGTCCCCGATGGAACAAGGGAGGACTCCCGCGTAGAGAGCCCTCCATTGGGGACCTCCGCCACCGCCAGTCGGCAAGA
The DNA here is from genome assembly GCF_052327205.1 of Somniosus microcephalus. Classification (NCBI taxonomy): domain Eukaryota; kingdom Metazoa; phylum Chordata; class Chondrichthyes; order Squaliformes; family Somniosidae; genus Somniosus; species Somniosus microcephalus. Next base: position 93,198,257 of record NC_140992.1, on the reverse strand, counting down.
CGCCACGCCAAGGCGTGTCCGGACGGTAGACGAAGATGGCAAAGTGGAGAGTGTGCAGGAGCAGCCCGTACAGGAAACCCCACCGCGTGGAATGAAAAGGCACGGAGGGTATTTCCTCGAGATGGCTCAAGTTGTGAGGCGCCGGTTCCCGAGGGGAGTTTCGTGGCCGGGCGCTGATGAGGAATTCTGTCCGAACGGGGGTAAGCTCGGACGGGATCGCCCCACGTGCTTGAGTCGCCTCGAAACACCTAGTGGAGTCGGGGCCCAATGCCGCTTTCACCAATTCGATGGCTTCGACCGCGAGCTGGACATTGGCCCAGGACAGGCGCCGCGCCAGCTCCTCCGGCGCCATCCAGCCCGCTCCTCCGTCATCGAGCAGGTCCCCGACTCTGGTCACCTTGCCAGGCACAGCCCTGCCTTCCGCCAGCCGCCCGAACCCGCGTTCGTGGAGGTGCGTGTTCCTGAGCAGCGGCTCCCGAAGAGAGCCGCCGCTCCTGACGGGGGAGAGCCCCGCCTGGAAGCGACGTAGTTCCAACCCATAGTAGTTCCTGGTAGAAGACAGGCAGCTCCCACAGGCCGGCACGCCTGCCGCCCAGTTTTGCAAACAGGAGCTGCGTGTCGTAATTGAGGCCGTGCAGCTGGCGGAAGAAAAACGTCGCTAGCGCAAACCATCTCGGAGGATTCTCGACGTACAGGTATCTCTGCAGCGTCTGAAGACGGAAAGTCGCAGCCTGGGTGCGAAGGCACACCAGCGCCTGACCGCCCTCCCTAAGCGGGAGACACAGAACCGCGGCAGAGACCCAGTGCTTCCTTTTGTCCCAGAAGAAGTCGATGAGCTTCTTCTGCATCTTGGCGACAAACGCAGGGGGAGGGATCAAAGTGACCAACCGGTACCACAACATGGCGGCCACCAGCTGGTTTATGACCAGCGCTCGACCCCTGTAGGACAACACTCGGAGCAGTCCTCTCCAGCGTCCGAGGCGAGCGGTGACTTTGGCCTCCAGCTCTTGCCAGTTCGCCGGCCAGGCGTCCTCGGCAGGGCTAAGGAAGACTCCCAAATAGAGGAGGTGCGTGGTGCTCCAGGCGAAAGGCCTGAACTCCTCCGGCAGGGAGTCCACCCGCCACTGACCCACCAGGAGTCCGGAACATTTCTCCCAGTTGATCTTGGCGGAGGATGAGTCCGAGTAAATCTGCTGGCATTCTCGCATCCTCCGCAAGTCAGTGGGATCCGTGACCGCGAGGAGCACATCATCGGCGTAAGCCGAGAGGACCACCTCCACGCCCGGCCCTTGCAGAGCCAGTCCCGTCAACCTTTTCCGCAAGAGGCGCAGGAATGGATCCACGCAAACGGCGTATAACTGACTGGACATGGGGCATCCCTGACGCACCCCCCTCCCGAAGCGAAGGGGCGCCGTCAAGGACCCGTTAACTTTAATCAGACACTCCGCGGCGGCGTACAGAAGTCGGATCCGGGCGAGGAAATGCGTCCCGAACCCGAATGCGCGCAGAGTCCCGAAGAGATACTCGTGATCCACCCTGTCGAACGCCTTCTCCTGATCCAGGGAAAGGAAGGCGGCCGACAGACCAGCCCTCTGGGAGTGGTGGATCAGGTCCCGGACCAGATGGATGTTATCGTGGATGGTCCGGCCCGGGACCGTGTAGGACAGTTCGGGGTGGATCATGTGGGCCAGCACGGTGCCAAGGCGAGCAGACATGGCCCTTGCAAAGATTTTATAATCCGTGCTGAGGAGGGAGACCGGGCACCAGTTCTTAAGGAGGCGGAGATCGCCCTTCTTAGGCAGCAGGACAATGACCGCCCTGCGCCAAGAGAGGGACATCTCCCCGGTTGCCAAACTTTCCCCCAGGACCCGCATGTAGTTGCCCCCCAAGACGTCCCAGAACGCCCTGTGGAACTCCACGGTCAGCCCGTCCAGCCCCGGGGACTTTCCCCTAGAGAGCTGGCAGAGGGCGCCGGTCAGCTCCGCCAGGCTTAGCGGAGCGTCCAATTTTTCGGCGCCCTCCGGGCTGACCTTCGGCAGGTCCTCCCACAAAACTCTGCGCGCATCCTCGCTGGACGGATCCGGAGAGAATAGAGCCCCGTAGTAGGCACGGGTCTCCGCACTGATTCCCTCCGGATCCGAGACCAGAGATCCGTCGTCGGCCAGTGTGGTAAACCACTGTTATACCTGTCTGTAGAGGTATGTGTTTTCCACTAGGTACAGGCCTGGACATGCCTCGGCTGACTCCTCCCACTATTCCAGGTATATAAGTGACTACCTCCCAGTCCCTTAGTATTCTGGACGGGTCGACCACTCGAGACAAGACCTTCATTCTTTAGTTAATAAAAGCCTGATTGTTACTCGCTCAACCTCAGTCTTTTGAGTAATTGATGGCGCATCAATTTTATTAACTACATTTTTATAATGGAGAAGATCCTCACACCAGCATGCCTGGACCTGGACAGTCGGGAAGCGGACGCTTCCACCAAGTTTGCTCACTGGCTCATGTGCTTCGAGACATTCCTGACTGCCTCCACTGCGGTCACAACGGATGCGGACAAACTGTCTGTCCTGATCTCCAAGGTGAACCACCGAGTGTACTCAGTCATCCAGGACGCGACCTCGTACACAGATGCCCTCCAGCTCCTCAAGACCCAGTACGCGCGCCCCGTGAACGAAGTGTACGCCAGGCACCTCCTGGGGAGTCGCAAGCAACAACCTGGGGAATCGACTGAGGAATACCTCCAAGCACTGTCCGTGCTTGGCCGGGCCTGTGGGTGTAAGGTGGTAACGCCCGCTAAGTACACGGAGGAACTGATCCGGGATGCCTTCGTAGCGGGCCACAGGTCCAACTACACCCGACAGCGTCTGCTGGAGCAGAGCGACCTCAACCTCAACAAAGCCTCCGAAATCGCACTAACGTTGGACGCAGCCTACCGGGGCATGGATGCCTACTCCTCTGCACCGTGGACGCCACGGGGAACGACAACCTGGGACACGGTAGGACAGCCCCATAGCACCGTGCCACCCCAGCCACAGCCCAACAACGGCCCAACTACCGCAGCAGTGTCCCAAAGCCAGACAGCAGTATCCCAAGGCCAGAAATGCTACTTCTGTGGCCAGGCCAAACACCCCAGAGCGCGCTGCCCGGCGAAGAATGTGACCTGCTCGGGCTGCGGGAAAAAGGGACACTACGCCAGCGTCTGCAAGGCCAAAGCCACCCCGAACGCCAGCAGCGCCGCGTGTGGGCTGGGCGAGCCGCCATCTTGGGCCCCCAACAGCGCCACGTGTGGGCCGTGCGGGCCGCCATCTTGGGCCTCCCCAGCCATGTGCGAACCACCGCAGCAGCAGCCATCTTGGACGACTCCAGCCACATGGGAATCATGGACGCCGCCATCTTGGACACCAGCCGGGACGCAGCAGACCGCCAACCCCCCCCCATCTGATACCCGCAGCGACACACCGACCCCTACGCTGACCTCTGTTACGCTGGACCAAACGAGACCGCACCAACTAGCTCGGTCCAAAATGGACGTTAAGGTAAACGGCTATGCAATAAACTGCCTTTTTGACTCCGGGAGCACAGAGAGCTTCATCCACCCCGACACGGTGCGGCGTTGCTCTCTCCCAGTCCTGCCTGCGCACCAGCGGATTTCTATGGCCTCCGAGTCCCAGTCAGCGGACATTGGCGGCTACTGCATGGTGACACTAGTAGTAGACGGGACTGTATTCAATAATTTTAAACTCCTGGTCCTGCCCGACCTCTGCGCTGCCGTCCTACTGGGGTTGGATTTCCAGTGCCACCTCAAAAGCGTTACGATGGCGTACGGTGGCCCCCTCCCCCCACTCACAGTCCGCAGCCAGCAGCCTCCAAATTGCCCGCCGCGCACCAGATGCAACCTCTCCACACTCAGAGTCCCACCCCCCCCACTGTTTGCTCACCTCACACCCGACTGTAAGCCCATCGCCACAAAGAGCAGGCGATACAGTGCCGGGGACAGGGTTTTCATCAAAACCGAAGTGGAGCGACTCCTGAAGGAGGGGATTATTGAGGGCAGCTCCAGCCCCTGGCGAGCCCAGGTTGTGGTCGTTAAGACCGGCGAGAAACAACGCCTGGTCATCGACTACAGCCAAACAATAAACCGCTACACCCTGCTGGACGCCTACCCACTCCCCCGCATAGCTGACATGGTCAACCAGATCGCGCAGTACCGCGTCTTTTCGACCATTGACCTGAAATCAGCGTACCACCAGCTCCCCATCCGCCCTGAAGACCGCCAGTATACTGCTTTTGAGGCAAACGGCCGCCTCTATCACTTCCTTAGGGTTCCCTTCGGCGTTACCAATGGGGTCTCTGTCTTCCAAAGGGAGATGGACTGGATGGTCGATCAAAACGCGCTGCAGGCCACTTTCCCTTACCTAGACAATGTGACCATCTGCGGCCAGGACTTGCAGGACCATGACGCAAACCTCGAGAAATTCCTCCGCACCGCCCAACTCCTGAACCTGACATATAACAAGGAGAAGTGCATATTCCGCACAGACCGCCTCGCCATCCTTGGCTGTGTTGTGGAACACGGGGTCATCGGTCCCGACCCGGACCGGATGCGTCCCCTTATGGAACACCCACTGCCCCACTGCCTAAAAGCCCTGAAGAGGTGCCTAGGGTTTTTTTCCTACTACGCTCAGTGGGTCCCCTACTATGCAGACAAAGCCCGTCCGCTGATCAAATCCACCTCTTTTCCCCTGATGGCAGAGGCCCGCTCGGCCTTCCACCGCATCAAGGAGGACATTGCCAAAGCCACCATGCACGCAGTGGACGAATCCAACCCCTTCCAGGTGGAAAGCGATGCGTCCGACTTCGCTCTGGTCGCCACCCTTAATCAGGCGGGGAGACCTGTGGCATTCTTCTCACGAACCCTCCAGGGCCCGGAGACCAGACACTCCGCGGTCGAGAAGGAGGCCCAGGCTATTGTGGAGGCTGTGCGTCATTGGAGGCACTACCTGGCCGGAAAACGATTTACCCTGCTCACTGACCAGCGTTCAGTTGCTTTTATGTTCAACAACAAGCAGAGGGGCAAAATCAAAAATGACAAGATCTTGAGGTGGAGAATCGAACTTTCCACCTACAACTACGAGATCTTGTACCGGCCTGGGAAGCTCAATGAACCCCCAGATGCCCTATCGCGTGGCACCTGTGCCAGCGCGCAGATCGATAGGCTGAGGGCCCTCCACAATGACCTCTGCCACCCGGGGGTCACCAGGTTCTTCCACTTCATCAAGGCCCGCAACCTGCCTTACTCCATCGAGGAGGTCAGGACCATGACCAAGAACTGCCAAGTCTGCGCTGAGTGCAAACCGCACTTTTATAGACCAGACAGAGCCCACCTGATAAAAGCCACTCGCCCTTTCGAACGCCTGAGCGTCGATTTTAAAGGGCCTCTCCCCTCCTCCGACCGCAATGTGTACTTCCTCAACATCATTGACGGGTACTCCCGTTTCCCGTTCGCTATCCCCTGCTCGGACATGACCAGTGCCACGGTCATTAAATTTCTGAACAGCCTCTTCACCCTGTTCGGTTTCCCCAGCTATATCCATAGCGACCGGGGCTCATCGTTTATGAGTGACGAACTCCGCCAGTACCTGCTCGCTAGGGGTATAGCCACAAGCAGGACCACCAGTTACAACCCCCGGGGGAACGGACAGGTGGAAAGAGAGAATGCGACAGTTTGGAAGGCCGCCCTACTAGCCTTAAAGTCTAGGGGCCTTCCGACCTCCCGCTGGCAGGAGGTGCTCCCCGATGCGCTCCACTCGATTCGGTCACTGCTCTGCACTGCCACCAATGCCACCCCTCACGAGAAAATGTTTGTCTTCCCAAGGAAGTCCACATCGGGGACATCGTTACTGCCATGGCTGACGTCCCCAGGGCCGGTACTACTGAGAAGACACGTGAGGGCCAATAAAATGGACCCCTTGGTCGAGAGGGTCGACCTCCTCCACGCCAACACCCAGTACGCTTACATTGCGTACCCGGACGGGCGGGAGGACACAGTCTCCATACGAGACCTCGCACCCTCGGGGACCGCTGTAGGGCGGGAGGACACAGTCTCCTTACGAGACCCTCGGGGAGCGCTGTAACCCACTACCCATTACCACCCCCCCCCACGACCTGATATCCAACCCCAGCAGCCGGCTCGCCTTGGACCGTCACCCACGAAGACTACACTCCAGGGCCCCAGCCTACACGGGACGCGACGCCGGAAGATCCACCACCCCTGCCGTCGCCACGTCGATCACAGCGGCAGACAAGACCTCCGGAGAGACTCCAATACACGAACTTTTAAATACACTTCACCCCGCCGGACTCATTTTTAAACAAGGGGTGAATGTGGTAAACCACTGTTATACCTGTCTGTAGAGGTATGTGTATTCCACTAGGTACAGGTCTGGACATGCCTCGGCTGACTCCTCCCACTATTCCAGGTATATAAGTGACTACCTCCCAGTCCCTTAGTATTCTGGACGGGTCGACCACTCGAGACAAGACCTTCATTCTTTAGTTAATAAAAGCCTGATTGTTACTCGCTCAACTTCAGTCTTTTGAGTAATTGATGGCGCATCAGCCAGCAGCCCGAAGAGCTGCTTACGGACCCCCTGTCTTTTTTCCAGCGAGTAGAAGGGGGAGCCGCGGTCCAGGTCCCGCAGGAGCTGGATCCACGACCTCACGTACGCGCCTCGGGACCCGACGAGCTGCAGGTCCTTCAGCGCGCCCTTCTTCTCTTCGTACACCTTCCGCAGGGCTGGGTCCTCGACGACCTGACCGAGACGGGACTCCAGGTCGAGCACCTCCTTCTCCAACCGCCCGACCCGGGCCTCCCGCCTCTTGGTCGACCCCTTCACGTTCTCCTGACAGAAGAGACGGATGTGAGCCTTGCCCACATCCCACCATAGCCTCAAGGAGGGGAAGCCCCCCCGCTTCCTTCTCCAGTCGGCCCAGAATCGACGAAACGAATCCCGGAACCGTGCGTCCTCCAGCAGCAGGTTGTTAAAATGCCAGTGCGCGGACCCCCCCGCGCGCGCAGTGGAGCGAGCGCCGCCCACACCAGGTGGTGGATCGTGCACGGCACCGGCCACATGGAAGCCGCCGGAACGCAGGAGACGTACACCCGGGAAATGTAGAGGCGGTCGATTATGGACCTTCCTCCCCCAGACCTCATGCTAGTGAAGGCGCAGGAGTCAGGGTGGAGATTTTGCCAGACGTCCACCAAGTCGAAGGACCCGACCAGGTCCCTCAACTTCTCCATTGCCGCTGGGCTTCGCAGGGGACCCGAACGGTCCCTCGCCTCGAGGGTGCAGTTAAAATCCCCCCCGAGGATGACGCACTCACCCACGTCGACGGAGCCCAACAGAGCGGACACTTCTTCGAAGAAGCGCACTTGCTGCGCACCGGTCTGAGGGGCGTACACGTTCACTAGATGGAACGGCACGCCCTCAGGCGAACAGTGACCTGGAGCAAACGGCCCGGCACATGCTCCTTGACCCCCAAGATCTCCGGCTGAAAATGCGGGGCCAGCAAAATAGCCACCCCGCTGGAATTGTTGGAGAGGTGACTCATGCTGACCCCTCCTTGCCACTCCAGGAGCCACGTGGCTTCGTCTCCCGGAACGGTGTGGGTTTCTTGCAGGAAGCACACCGCATACTTCCCGTCCCGAAGGACCGAGAAGTTATTGAATCTGCGGCGCGCCTCCCTGCTGCCATTGATGTTGAGGCTGGCTATGGTTTTCTTCATGTCAGAAGCATAGTGCAACCTCTACCTACACCTAATGGGGAGAGGAAGCGTAGCCGCTGGTCAGCCGCCACTCCCTCAGCAGCCCAGTGAGTAACGTTTCGAGCCGACGCAGCTCGAGCGGGTTCACACCCTCGTCCGTGCCCATGATCTTAACGGCGGCGCTGACGGATACGATGAGCAGCGCCAGCTCCGACCACCTGTCGAGGGCCAGCCGGACCTTATTGCGCCGACCCAGGCACGTGGCCATAAAATCCCGGAGTTCCCTTACGGGAATGAGGGGAGACTCGGCAAGGGGCACGAGGTCATCCATCGCCTCGTCGGTGCTGGAGTCTGAATCGTCCTCCGTGCCCATCACCGAGACCCCATCCTCCTCCAGGGGGTCGTCACCAGCGGCCGACCCGTCCGCCGCGCAGTGCGCAGCGAACGGCTCGGCCGCACCAGCCAGCCCCGCCTCCGCCCGGATCCCACCCCCAGGATCGGCGGCAGAGGATTCCTCCCTGGGCTCCTCTAGGGGTGCTGGGCCAGAAGACGGCGGCGTTTCAGAGCTCCCCTCCGCCCCAGACGCCGGAACGACCGGAGAAACCGGGGAGAGAACAAATCCCAGCTCCTCCAGTACGTCCGGCACCAGAGACTCAGCCAGGGGGCCATCCTCCTCCCCGCCACTAACCTCCGACCCAGCGGATGGGGTGTTTTGAGTTAAAACTTTACCAGGTCGAGCAGCCCCTGGGAGATGTCCGGGTCGCCTTGGGCGAGCTCATTATCCTCGAGTTCGCCCGACCCAGACCCCAGGCCGCCCGACCCGGCGAGGGGTAACGGCACCGATAGAACGTCAATTTCCGCCGCGGGTTGTTCCGCAACCGCCCCCACGGGCAGGGTCCCGTCCCCATCCCCGGGAGGCACGCGCCGGACGGACACATCTGCCTCAGCCTCCCGAGGGACAGGCGACCGCTGCCGATCGCTGGTGATGACGACAGTGGGGGGGGGGGGCGCAGTAGCCGCGGCAGGCGACGACTCCCCCTGCTCGGAGGGACCTTCCTCCTCCCGGTCCTCCTCCTCTTCCAGGGGGTCGCGCCTTCTTTTTAGCACGGAGGGAGCGAGGGAGACCTCCATGCCTGCAGAGGCCTCCTCCTCAGCTCCCTCCGGCGAAGCAGGTTTGTCGGGTTCCTCGGGCCCGAGCCCGGCCGCAGGTATCGGCGTTACCGCTGCGGCGGTTGCGGCCACAGGCTCGGGCATGAGGCCCCTCCCGCTCGCGTCTGCCCCGATTAACTCCGGGAGGAGCGCGGGTGTGAGGGGCTCAAGGGGCAAGGGCTGGCCATCCACGGGGGGACCCGCCCTAAGGTGTTTATTTTTTCGCCGCGCCTTCTTTCCGGCCGGACACGCTCCCTCCCCCCTGCCGGAGGCCTTGGTGGCATCGGCCCCCGACGTCGACCGCGCATCAGACGTTCCCGACGCGCGGGCAGATCCGGGGGGATGAGCGTTGGCGGCGCCAGCCTCGGCCGCACGAGATGATCCGCTGGCCTTGGAGGCGGGGCAGTTTTTCCGGATGTGCCCCACCTCCTTGCAGGCGTGGCACCGCACACCGTCCGACGTCCAGAAGACGCAATAGGCTGTCCCCTCGTGGTGGACGACGAATGCCCCGTCAGTGTCCTCCTCCCGCGCCAGCTGGATAAACAGCTGGCGCCGGAAGGAGAAGACGTGACGAAGGCTGGCCTCCCGGAAGCCGAGCGGGATGGGTGTGATCCCCGACCTCACCTCCCCAAGTTGACGTAGATGGGGAAGGAGGAGCTCACCGGGAACATAGGGCGGGACGTTGGAAATGACGATCCTCTGCATGGTGGCCTCGAGAGGATCCACCGGCAGGAAGGTCCCGCCCATGGTGAGCCTCTTGGCGACCGCCCGCTCCGGCCCCAGGAAGAACACAGCCTTCCCATAAATTTTTGAGGCCGTGACGATGGCTGAGGGGCCGACAACCCCAGCCATGGCTTTAACGCAGGCCTCAATGGTCATAGTGGGGCGAGTTTAGCTCTTCACCCCAAGCTTTTTTGTCATCAGTCTGAATGGTGACGGGGCAGCAGAAGCAGTGGGAGCAGCTATGGCTGTGGCTGCCACTCCCGCATACGTCTTGGCTGGCCCCGTCACCGGCGAAGATGCAGTCGCCATTCTGGGGTGGTATTATAGAGGGCTACACTCACCCCAAGCCACAGGCCTGAAGGTGGAAATGGCCTCAGGTATTTTTTGGTCCTCTATTGAGCAGGGGGAGCTGTTTAAAATGAAGGCACACCTCTCCCCCTATTGACTGAGATTGGGGGAGGGGCCTTCTCTCCTCTGCTCAATAGGCAATTAATTAATAGAGTCAATTGAGGTGCCTTAGAGAAAGAGGCAGAGAGAGACAAAGAGAGAGAGAGAGGGGGGGAGGTGTGAAGGAGGGAGTCCGCAAAGGCAGGGTCGCCACTCAGGGTGGTGGGTGGGTGGGTGTTGGCAGGGGTGCACTCTCCTGATGGAAATTTAGAGTCTCTGATAGTGGTGGTCTTCTGGCAGGGGGAGAAGATGTCTTCACCTGGGAAAGCTGGAGATGCCCAGGCTCAGTCCTGCACCAGGTATTAACGATGTAATTAATGGAATTAACCACTTCACCTAGGCAGCTCCAGCTGGCCCAGGTCAGGCAATAGAAGGGATGTTTATTTGTGGTGCGTGTGGCCTAGTTTTGGCAAGAGCCACACACACACACAGCCACCCCTTGATGTTCCGGCCTTGTTTCTTCTTTTCTCCCCCCACCTAAAATACAAAAGTCTTTGGGAGAGTGCCCCAAATAACACCCACCTGTAGATATTTTGAAGATGATATTCCTCCCTCCTTCCGAACAGTTGGTGTTGGTTGATAGTGGTTTCTCTCCCCTCTCTCCTTCTCCTGAAGTGGAGGCCAATTTGGGGAGGCAGTAATGGGAAAGGCCTCTCCCCTGGTTGTTGTTGTTGCTGGCCTCCCTTCTCCTTCTCCTCCTCTGTCCTCTCCCTCCAGGCACCTCAGTTGCTATGATGATGGTGGAGGTGGAGGTGGAGGTGGTGGTGGTCCAGCGTTCTCCTCCTCTGCCTGGTCAGGGGACCAGCACTTTAGTCCACTCTCCAAGTCTGGCAGCTCCCTCTGCTTGTGCTTGCAGCTGCACAGCCAGCAATGCTGTGAATACCGAACAGAGGGTTACTTAAGACTGACGTACAGAAGCCTGCTATGGCTTTATATACAGGGGTGGTCACTGCCGGTACTGCAGTATAGAATCAGTTCTTCTCTTAAAGGTACATACACAACAAGACCAGGTAAGGCCTCACAGCGTCGGCGGGAATTCAGCGGCAGCAGCGGGGCTATAGAAGTCCCAGAGACCAGGTAAGGCCTACCAGTCTCCGAACTCGGAGGGAAGGAGAGAGGTAAAAAGTAATCCAAGTGTGACGTCACCAGAAAGCAGGTAAGTGATTGGTTAGTAAGTATTTCTCTCTTTTTTAAGCTTAAACTCTTTGGTTTATTGTTTCTAAGGTGCGATATTCATCATCTAGAATCGGGGCAGAGGGTATTTAAAAATAATATCAATAAATATAATTCATTACATAGAATGGGAGATCAGGTGATGTGTTGCTGCTGCAGTATGTGGGAGCTGGTGGACACCATTGATGCTGACGGTGATCATATTTGCAGTAAGTGTTGGCTGCTCGAGGAATTCCGGCTCCGTGTTGAAGAGCTGGAGTCCAAGCTTCAAACACTGAGACACATCAGGGAGTGGGAGAGTTACCTGGACTCTGTGTATCACGAGGTAGTCACACCAATTAGATTAATTAATTCAGATGTAGTCCGTGGCCAGGGTCAGGATGGTATGACTAGAAGTGAGGCAGGAACAGGGATCCAGGAGGTAGTGTTGGAGGAGCCGCAGCCCTTGCTCTTGTCCAACAGATTTGAGGCTCTTACTCCCTGTGAGGATGGGAACAGGGACTGCGGGGAGGATGAGCAACCTGGCCACAGCACCGTGGAGCAATAGGCAATTAATTAATAGAGTCAATTGAGGTGCCTTAGAGAAAGAGGCAGAGAGAGACAAAGAGAGAGATAGAGCGGGGGGGGGGGGCGGTGGGAAGGAGGGAGTCCGCAAAGGCAGGGTCGCCACTCAGGATGGCGGGTGGGTGGGTGTTGGCAGGGGTGCACTCTCCTGATGGAAATTTAGAGTCTCTGATAGTGGTGGTCTTCTGGCAGGGGGAGATGATGTCTTCACCTGGGAAAGCTGGAGCTGCCCAGGCTCAGTCCTGCACCAGGTCTTAACGATGTAATTAATGTAATTAACCACTTCACCTAGGCAGCTCCAGCTGGCCCAGGTCAGGCAATAGAAGGGATGTTTATTTGTGGTGCGTGTGGCCTAGTTTTGGCAAGAGCCACACACACACACACAGCCACCCCTTGATGTTCCGGCCTTGTTTCTTCTTTTCTCCCCCCACCTAAAATACAAAAGTCTTTGGGAGAGTGCCCCAAATAACACCCACCTGTAGATATTTTGAAGATGATATTCCTCCCTCCTTCCGAACAGTTGGTGTTGGTTGATAGTGGTTTCTCTCCCCTCTCTCCTTCTCCTGAAGTGGAGGCCAATTTGGGGAGGCAGTAATGGGAAAGGCCTCTCCCCTGGTTGTTGTTGTTGCTGGCCTCCCTTCTCCTTCTCCTCCTCTGTCCTCTCCCTCCAGGCACCTCAGTTGCTATGATGATGGTGGAGGTGGAGGTGGTGGTGGTGGTCCAGCGTTCTCCTCCTCTGCCTGGTCAGGGGACCAGCACTTTAGTCCACTCTCCAAGTCTGGCAGCTCCCTCTGCTTGTGCTTGCAGCTGCACAGCCAGCAATGCTGTGAATACTGAACAGAGGGTAACTTAAGACTGACGTACAGAAGCCTGCTATGGCTTTATATACAGGGGTGGTCACTGCCGGTACTGCAGTATAGAATCAGTTCTTCTCTTAAAGGTACATACACAACAAGACCAGGTAAGGCCTCACAGCGTCGGCGGGAATTCAGCAGCAGCAGCGGGGCTATAAAAGTCCCAGAGACCAGGTAAGGCCTCACAGCGTCGGCGGGAATTCAGCGGCAGCAGCGGGGCTATAAAAGTCCCAGAGACCAGGTAAGGCCTACCAGTCTCCGAACTCGGAGGGAAGGAGAGAGGTAAAAAGTAATCCAAGTGTGACGTCACCAGAAAGCGGGTAAGTGATTGGTTAGTAAGTATTTCTCTCTTTTTTAAGCTTAAACTCTTTGGTTTATTGTTTCTAAGGTGCGATATTCATCATCTAGAATCAGGGCAGAGGGTATTTAAAAATAATATCAATAAATGTAATTAATTACATAGAATGGGAGATCAGGTGATGTGTTGCTGCTGCAGTATGTGGGAGCTGGTGGACACCATTGATGCTCACGGTGATCATATTTGCAGTATGTGTTGGCTGCTCAAGGAATTCCGGCTCCGTGTTGAAGAGCTGGAGTCCGAGCTTCAAACACTGAGACACATCAGGGAGTGGGAGAGTTACCTGGACTCTGTGTATCACGAGGTAGTCACACCAATTAGATTAATTAATTCAGATGTAGTCCGTGGCCAGGGTCAGGATGGTATGACTAGAAGTGAGGCAGGAACAGGGATCCAGGAGGTAGTGTTGGAGGAGCCGCAGCCCTTGCTCTTGTCCAACAGGTTTGAGGCTCTTACTCCCTGTGAGGATGGGAACAGGGACTGCGGGGAGGATGAGCAACCTGGCCACAGCACCGTGGAGCGGGGGGCCATTCAAGTGGGGGGAGCTAAAAGAAATGTTGTAGTGGTAGGGGATAGTATCGTTAGGGGGATAGATAGAGTTCTTTGCAGCCGAGAGCAAGAGACCCGAAGGCTGTGTTGCCTGCCCGGTGCCAGGGTTAAGGACATCTCCTCTGGGCTGGAGAGAAACTTGGAGTGGGAGGGGGAGGATCCAGTTGTCGTGGTCCATGTTGGTACCAACGACATAGATAGGACAAGGAAGGAGGTTCTGCTGAGGGAGTTTGAGCAGCTAGGGGCCAAATTAAAAAGCAGAACCACAAGGGTAATAATCCCTGGATTACTACCTGAGCCACGTGCAAATTTGGCTAGGGTAAATAAAATTAGAGAGTTAAATGCGTGGCTCAAAGCCTAGTGTGGGAGAAATGGGTTTTGCTTCCTGGGACACTGGCATCAGTACTGGGACAGGAGAGAGCTGTTCCGTTGGGACGGACTTCACTTGGCCAGTGCTGGGACTAGAATCCTGGTGAATCGAATAACTAGGGCTGTAGAGAGGGCTTTAAACTAATTAGTGGGGGGGAGGTTTTAAGAGAGCGAATAATAAAAATGACAGCGGAAAAGGCAATAGAGCAAGGTAGCAGTGGGGGAATTAAAAACCAGAGCATGTCAGGAAGGGACAGAATGTATAATGATAAAGGTAAAGTAGTAAAAGGGGTAAAAGCAGGAATAAATTGTCAGAAAACATATTTGAAAGTTCTTTATCTGAATGCATGCAGCATTCGTAACAAAATTGACGAGATGACGGTGCAAATAACTACACATGGGTATGAACTGGTGGCCATTACGGAAACATGGCTGCAAGATAATCATGACTGGGAACTAAACATACAAGGGTATTTGACAATTAGGAAGGACAGACAGGAAGGAAAGAGAGGTGGGGTTGCTATTTTAATCAAGGATGGAATCACTGCAATAGTCAGAAATGATATTGGGTCAAAGGATCAGGATAGTGAAACAGTTTGGGTGGAGATAAGGAATAATAAGGGGAAAATTTCACTAGTGGGCGTAGTCTATAGGCCTCCTAACAGTTGCAACTCTGTTGGTCGGAGTATAAATCAGGAAATAGTTGGGGCTTGTAATAAGGGAACAGCTATAATCATGGGGGATTTTAACTTTCATATTGACTGGACTAATCAAATTGGGCATGGCAGCATTGAGGATGAGTTCATAGTGTGTATTAGGGACGGGTTCCTTGAGCAGTATGTAACTGAACCAACCAGGGGGCAGGCAATCTTAGATCTGGTCCTGTGTAATGAGACAGGATTAATAAAAAATGTCCTAGTAAAGGATCCCCTTGGAATGAGTGACCATAATATGGTTGAATTCCAAATTCAGTTTGAGGGTGAGAGAGTTGGATCTCAAACCAGTGTACTAAGCTTAAATAAAGGAGACTATGAAGGTATGAGAGTAGAATTGACTAAAGTGGACTGGGAAAACAGATTAAAGTGTAAGACGGTACAAGAGCAGTGGTCTACATTCAAGGAGATATTTCACATCTTTCAAGATAAATATATTCTACTGAGGAAAAGGGGGAGTAAAAGAAAAGACAGCCATCCGTGGCTTAGTAAAGTAATAAAGGATAGTATTCGACTGAAAACAAGGGCATATAAATTAGTCAAATCTAGTGGGAGGATAGAAGATTGGGAAGCATTTAAAAGCCAGCAAACAATAACTAAAAGATTAATTAAGAAAGGGAAGATAGATTATGAAAGTAAACTAGCAAAAAATATAAAAACAGATAGCAAGAGTTTCTACAGCTATATAAAAAGAAAAAGGGTGGCTAAAGTGAACGTTGGTCCCTTAGAGGATGGGACCGGGAAACTAGTGGTGGGGAACATGGAGATGGCAAAGACGCTGAACAAATATTTTGTATCAGTCTTTACAGTAGAGGACACTAAAAATATCCCAACACTGGACAAACAGGGGGCAATTGGGGGGAGGAGCTAAACACGATTAAAATCACGAAAGAGATGGTACTCAGTAAAATAATGGGACTTAAGGCAGATAAATCCCCTGGACCTGATGGCCTACATCCTAGGGTCTTGAGAGAAGTGGCGGTAGGGATTGTGGATGCATTGGTGATCATTTTCCAGAACTCCCTGGACTCAGGAAAGGTCCCGGCAGATTGGAAAACTGCTAATGTAACACCCTTATTTAAGAAGGGAAGTAGACAAAAAGCTGGAAACTATAGACCAGTTAGCCTAACATCTGTGGTTGGCAAAATGTTGGAGTCCATTATTAAGGAAACAGTATCAGAGCATTTGGATAAACATAATTTAATAGGACAGAGTCAGCATGGTTTTACGAAGGGGAAGTCATGTTTGACAAATTTGCTCGAATTCTTTGAGGATGTAACATACAGGGTGGATAAAGGGGAACCAGTGGATGTAGTGTATTTGGACTTCCAAAAGGCATTTGACAAGGTTCCACACAAAAGATTACTGATCAAGATAAAAAATCACGGGATTGGGGGTAATATACTGGCATGGGTGGAAGATTGGCTATCTAACAGAAAACAAAGAGTTGGGATAAATGGTTCGTTCTCGGGCTGGCAATCAGTAACTAGTGGTGTCCCACAAGGATCAGTGCTGGGACCCCAACTCTTTACAATCTATATTAACGATTTGGAGGAAGGGACCGAGTGCAACATATCCAAGTTTGCCGACGATACAAAGATGGGAGGGAAAGCAGTGAGTGAGGAGGACATAAAAAACCTGCAAAAGGACAT
>NC_140992.1:93084170-93181439 GCF_052327205.1 Somniosus microcephalus | reverse complement strand
CAACTCGCTAAACGTGTTATCCACGAGCCTTTCAGCATCGCGCACGCTCCAAAATTCATCCACCCACAGCTCGAGCGCCGCAATGCGGTCTACAAGTAGCTGCAGCTGGATGCATTTCCCGCACACATGGTCGTCAGGGACACTGGCAGCATCCCTGACTTCCCACATAGAGCAGGAGGAGCAGAGCACGGGTCTGAACTCTCCTGCCATGACTTACCCCTTTAATTACTTAAAAAAATTTATTCAATACCCCAGTTACAGGTATGCTCTAGGGCGCTTTATTTACCAACTATCCCCACTACACCACAGAAATTTAACACCACAGAATTTAAGCTTGTATTGAAAAAAGAGAAATACTCACCAACCAATCACCTACCTGCTCCCTGGTGACGTCACACACTGATTACTTTTTACCGCTCTCCCCGCTGCTGAGTTGGTGGGCCTCGCCTCTCTCCGGTTTTTATACCGGTCTCACCACGCTGCTCCCGACTGGTCTCAGGCCTCGCTGGTCGCCGGGTTTTCTCCCGAGCTCCTCCTCGCTGCTCCCGCTGGTCCCGACTGGTCTCGGGCCTCGCCTCTCTCCGGTTTTTATACCGGTCTCACCACGCTGCTCCCGACTGGTCTCGGGCCTCGCTGGTCGCCGGGTTTTCTCCCGAGCTCCTCCTCGCTGCTCCCGCTGGTCCCGACTGGTCTCGGGCCTCGCCTCTCTCCGGTTTTTATACCGGTCTCACCACGCTGCTCCCGACTGGTCTCGGGCCTCGCTGGTCGCCGGGTTTTCTCCCGAGCTCCTCCTCGCTGCTCCCGCTGGTCCCGACTGGTCTCGGGCCTCGCCTCTCTCCGGTTTTTATACCGGTCTCACCACGCTGCTCCCAACTGGTCTCGGGCCTCGCTGGTCGCCGGGTTTTCTCCCGAGCTCCTCCTCGCTGCTCCCGCTGGTCCCGACTGGTCTCGGGCCTCACCTCTCTCCGGTTTTTATACCGGTCTCACCACGCTGCTCCCGACTGGTCTCGGGCCTCGCTGGTCGCCGGGTTTTCTCCCGAGCTCCTCCTCGCTGCTCCCGCTGGTCCCGACTGGTCTCGGGCCTCGCCTCTCTCCGGTTTTTATACCGGTCTCACCACGCTGCTCCCGACTGGTCTCGGGCCTCGCTGGTCGCCGGGTTTTCTCCCGAGCTCCTCCTCGCTGCTCCCGCTGGTCCCGACTGAGTAATTAATGGGACTAAAAGCCAACAAATCCCCTGGACCTGATGGCCTACACCCTCAGGCTTTAAAAGAAGTGGCTGCAGAGATAGTGGATGCATTGGTTTTTATCTTCCAGAATTCCCTGGATTCTAGAATGGTTCCCGTAGATTGGAAGGTAGCAAATGCAACCCCGCTGTTGAAGAAAGGAGGGAGAGAGTAAACAGGGAACTATAGGCAGTTTATAAAGCTTACAGGTTCTGGGCTTCATGAATAGAGGTGTAGAGTACAAAATTGAGGAAATTATGATGAACCTGTATAAAACACTGGTTCAGCCTCAACTGGAGTATTGTGTCCAATTCTGGCCACTGCACTTTAGGAAGGATGTGAAGGCCTTAGAGAGGGTGCAGAAAAAATTTACGAGAATGATTCCAGGGAGGAGGGACTTCAGTTACGTAGATAGACTGGAGAAGCTGGGGTTGTTCTCCTTAGAGCAGAGAAGATTGAGAGGAGGTTTGATAGAGGTGTTCAAAATCATGAGGGGTCTTGACAGAGTAGATAAAGAGAAACTGTTCCCATTGACAGAAGGGTTGCGAACCAGAGGACACAGATTTAAGGTGATTGGCAGAAGAAACAAATGTGACATGAAGAAAAACTTTTTTACTCAGTGAGTGGTTAGGATCTGGAATGCCTGAAAGGGTGGTGGAGGCAGACTCAATCATGGCTTTCAAATGGGAGTTGGAAAAGTATCTGAAGGAAAAAAAATTGCAAGACTACGGGGAATGGGTGGGGGAGTGAGACTAGCTGAAGTGCTCTTGCAGAGAGCCGGCACGGGCTCGATGGGCCGAATTGCCTTCTTCCATGCTGTAACCATTCTATGATTCTGTGATAGGCCAGTTAGCCTGACATCAGTAGCAGGGAAAATGCTAGAATCTATTATTAAGGACATGTTAATAAGGCAGTTGGAAAATCATAATATGATTAGGCAGAGTCAACATGGTTTTATGAAAGAAAATCAGTTTTGACAAATCTATTAGAGATTTTTGAGGGTGTAACTAGCAGGGTAGATAAGGGGAACCAATGGATATAATGGCCTAGAAATTAAGTTTGCGCTGCACCAGGGCTTTAGCGCCGGAAGTTAGCGCTGGCGCTAAGTCCCTTTGCGCGTGCCAAAAATTCAGTAGCGCCGCGCCCAAACGGCTGCCGGCGCTACTGAAGGGTTTTAGCGCCTGAAAACTGGCGCAACGCGCCGCATTGCGGCGCTATTCCGGCGCTGCGGCGCCCGCTGCGGTGCGGCAGGCTCGGGAAGTGCAGGCCTCCTCCTTCCGTTAAGGAGGAGCTGCCTGCACCCGGCCGCGGCCCGCGCAAATCTCTTCAAAAATGAGCCCGGCACCTCGGACAAGTGCCGGGCTTGCATCTGTTCCGGGGGGGGGCGGGGGGGAGAAGTCCGGGGAGGGAGCTGCGGGCAGGCGGCCGGCGGGAAAGCGGCCGGCCGCCGCACCTCCTTAAAGCGCCGGCGCAGACTCCGGCAACACTCGTTTGCCGGAGTCTTAGTTGCGGCTGCCACTGGCGAGGCGGCCGCAACTGAATTTCGGCTTGGGGCCGGGTTACCACGGCAACCGGGACGCTGCGCACACCGATGACGTCATCGGTGCCGGCGCAGCGCTACCGGTCTACCGCCGCGGAAGGGCCCCAGGCAATTTAGGAACCGGCGCCAATTGCAGCGCTAGGCCCTCTAGCACCGCAAAATCGGTGCTAAGGACACTGAATTTCTAGGCCAATATATTTGGACTTTCAGAAGGCATTCGATAAGGTGCCATACAAGACATTGTTACACAAGATTAGGGCTCATTGGATTGGGGGCACTTTATTAGCATGGATTAGAGGTTTGTTAACAGACAGAATACAGAGAGTAGGAATAAACGGATAATTTTCAGGATGGCTGGGTGTAACTAGTGGAGTGCTGCAAGGATCAGTGCTTGGGCCTCAGCTATTTACAATCTATATCAATAAATTAGATGAAGGGACCGAGTGTAATATATCCAAGTTTGCTGATGATATAAAACTAGGTGGGAAAGTAAGCTGTGAGGAGAACGTAAAGAGGCTGCAAAGGGATATAGACTGGTTAAGTGATTGGGCAAGAAGGTGGCAGATGGAGTATAACGTGAGGAAGTGTAAAATTATCCACTTTTTTAGGAAGAATGGAAATGCAGAATATTTTTTAAAGGGTGAGAGACTGAGATCGCTAGATTTTTGGGCACTAAGGAAATCAAGGGATATGGGGGTAGGGCAGGAAAGTGGAGTTGATGTAGAAGTTCAGCCTGATCTTATTGAATGGTGGAGCAGGCTCGAGGGGCTTTATGGCCTTCTCCTGATCTTATGTCTTATGTTCTTACATTCTTAATCCCAATATGCAACCTATATTATTGCAAGGGGGTTGGAGTATAAGAGTAAGGAAGACTTGCTGCAATTATATAGGGCTTTGGTGAGACCACACCTGGAGTACTGTGCACACTGTCTCCTTATCTGAGGAAGGATATACTTGCCTTAGAGGGGGTGCAGCAAAGGTTCACTAGATTAATTCCTGGGATGAGAGGGCTGTCCTATAAGGAGAGATTGAGTAGAATGGGCCTATATACTCTGGAGTTTAGCAGAATGAGAGGTGATCTCATTGAAGCATATAAAATTCTTAGAGGGCTTGACAGATGCTGAGAGGCTGTTTCTCCTGGCTGGAGAGTCTAGAACTAGGGGTCATAGACTCAGGATAAGGGGTCGACCATTTAGGACTGAGATGAGGAGAAATTTCTTCACTCAGAAGGTTGTGAATCTTTGGAATTCTCTACCCCAGAGGGCTGTGGATGCTCAGTCAATGAGTATATTCAAGATTGAGATCGATAGATTTTTGGGCACTAAGGAAATCAAGGGATATTGGGATAGGACAGGAAAGTGGAGTTGATGTAGAAGTTCAGCCTGATCTTATTGAATGGCAGAGCAGGCTTGAGGGGCTGTTTGGCCTTCAGCTGACCCTATTTCTTATGTTCTTACATTCTTAATCCCAATATGCAACCTATATTAGTTGAAGGGTTTCAGATGAGTCTCTTGTCTTGCATCAGTAGATAGACATAATGAACCAGAATTTATGTTTTGTTGGTGCCTAAATTAGCTTTCTTTGAACCATCCTACATAACCTAATTAACTCTTGTGTACAACCTTGGGATGTTTTACGACATTAAAGTCATTGGCCCAGAAATTCGGGTCGGGGGCTTCCTGCGGGTGCAATCCCCCGTCCTGCACTTACCTTGCGCGCCGGCCGTTGTGCTGTGGGCCCCCGTGGAATTCCGATCCGGGGCCTGGTCCAGCTGCCAGCGCGCAGTGCTTGCGTGTCCCAGGGGCGCAGTTAGTGCGATGCGTTCCCTGGGATCACGTGAGCCATGGGCAGCCAATCGGAGGAGGGAAAAGCCCATTCATAAGTCTTGACAGGAAGACCTGTCAAGACTTATAAAAACTACGGCCCCAAAATAGCAGTAAACCTTCAAATAAATTTTTAAAAATCACACTTTTTAAATAAACTATAAATTTCATTAAATAACTATTTTAAACAATAATTAAAATTTTTGAAAAAAATAATTTTATATTCTAACGGGGCTAAAAATAAACTTACCTTGCTTTAAAGTATTTAAAAATAATAAACCTGTGGAAAAAATGTTTTAATTTTAATTAATTGACCACTTACCTTATAAAAAGCAGGCCTTACGCCTGCTTTTTACATTTCTAAATCCTGCAGGCTTACGATCCCGGGAAAACCTGCAAAAAAAAAACGTAAGTTCAAAGCGCACGCGCAGCCTCTCCTGCGCGCGCGTTCGACCTCTGAACCCCTTCGTTCAGAGGATCGGAAGTGCCGGTTTCCCGCGCATGCGCAGTGCATGCAGAAAACCAGCACTTCCATTCGGCCTACGGGTGAGTACCCCGTGCGTACTCACCCGTGGAGACCCGAATTTCTGGGCCACTATATAAATGCAAGTTGTTGTTGAAAAATCTTGATTTCACCACGTCTGTTACCAACAAGACTAAGATACAATGCCGGACAAAGGACAACTTAATTCAACTGCAAGAGGTAACAAGGACTGAGGTCACATAGAAGGGTGTGTAAGACATGCGGAATTTGCCCCTTGCCCTGTCAAACAGTTTCCAAAATTCAGACCTGTCGAACAGACAACACAAAACCCAATGAATCTGTGAAAACTTCTTTTACTTAAACTTTAGTAAGAGATTACAAGTAATCCGATAGACTTGTAACGTATAATAATCCCAATTATACCTCAGCATACACACAGCTATCCGTTTGCTATAAGCTCAAGCAAAATAAAACCACATACGTACTAACAGGATTAAGGACATCTCCTCTGGACTGGAGAGAAACTTAGAGTGCGAGGGGGAGGATCCAGTTGTCGTGGTCCATGTTGGTACCAACGACATAGATAGGACAAGTAAGGAGGTTCTGCTGAGGGAGTTTGAGCAGCTAGGGGCCAAATTAAAAAGCAGAACCACAAGGGTAATAATCTCTGGATTATTACCTGAGCCACGAGCGAATTTGGCTAGGACAAATAAAATTAGAGAGTTAAATGCGTGGCTCAAAGACTGGTGTGGGAGAAATGGGTTTTGCTTCCTGGGACACTGGCACCAGTACTGGGGCAGGAGGGAGCTGTTCCGTTGGGACGGGCTTCACTTGGCCAGTGCTGGGACTAGAGTCCTGGTGGATCATATAACTAGGGCTGTAGAGAGGGCTTTAAACTAACTAGTGGGGGGGAGGTTCCTAGAGAGCAAATAATACAAATGACTACAGAGAAGGTCATAGACTTAGGTAGCAGTGGGGAAATTAAAAACCAGAGCATGTCAGGAAGGGGCAGAAGGTATGGAGTGAAAGGTAAAGTAATAAAAAGGGCAAAAGCAGGAACTAAGTGTCACAAAACATATTTGAAAGTTCTCTATCTGAATGCACGTAGCATTCGTAACAAAATAGATGAGTTAATGGCACAAATAACAACATATGGGTATGATCTTGTGGCCATTACAGAAACATGGCTGCAGGGTGACAATGCCTGGGAATTAAACATACCAGGTTATTTAACGATCAGGAAGGACGGGCAGGAAGGAAGGGGAGGTGGGGTGGCTATGTTAATAAAGGAAGGAATCACTGTAATACAGAGAAATGATATTGGGTCAAAAGATCAGGACAATGAAACAGTTTGGGTGGAGGTAAGGAATAATAAGGGGAAAAAAACACTAGTGGGCATAGTCTATAGGCCTCCGAACTGTGGCAACTCTGTTGGACGGAGTATCAATCAGGAAATAGTTGAGGCTTGTAATAAGTGAACATCTATAATTATGGGGGATTTTAACTATCATATTAATTGGACAAATCAAATTGGGCAGGGCTGCCTTGAGGATGAGTTCATTGAGTGTATTAGGGATGGGTTTCTTGAACAGTATGTAACTGAACCGACCAGGGGGCAGGCAACCTTAGATCTGGTCCTGTGTAACGAGACGGGATTAATTAAAAATGTCCTAGTAAAGGATCCCCTTGGAATGAGTGACCATAACATGGTTGAATTCCATATTCAATTAGAGGGTGAGAAGGTTGGATCTCAAACAAGCGTGCTAAGCTTGAATAAAGGAGACTATGAAGGTATGAGAGCGGAATTGAGTAGAGTGGATTGGGAAAATAGATTAAAGGGTAAGACGATACATGATCAGTGGTGTACATTTAAGGAGTTATTTTACAACTTCCAAAAAATATATATTCCACTGAGAAGAAAAGGGTGTAAAAGAAAAGACAGCCATCCGTGGCTAAGTAAAGAAATTAAGGATAGTATTCAACTAAAAACAAGGGCATATAAGGTAGCCAAATCTAGTGGGAGGATAGAGGATTGGGAAAACTTTAAAAGACAGCAAAAAATAACAAAAAGATTGATTAAGAAAGGGAAGATAGATTATGAAAGTAAATTAGCAAAAAATATAAAAACAGATAGTAAGAGTTTTTATAGTTATATAAAAAGAAAAAGGGTGGCTAAAGTAAATGTTGGTCCCTTAGAGGATGAGACCGGGAAATTAATGGTGGGAAATATGGAGATGGCAAAAACACTGAATGAATATTTTACACCAGTCTTTACAGTAGAAGACACTAAGAATATCCCAACACTGGACAAACAGGGGGCTAAAGGGGGGGAGGGGCTAAACACGATCAAAATCACTAAGGAAGTGGTACTCGGTAAAATAATGGGACTCAAGGCGGATAAATCACCTGGACCCGATGGCTTACATCCTAGGGTCTTGAGGGAAGTGGCGGTAGAGATTGTGGATGCATTGGTAATAATTTTCCAAAACTCCCTGGACTCGGCAATGGTCCCGGCAGACTGGAAAACTGCTAATGTAACACCCTTATTTGAAAAGGGCAGTAGACAGAAGGCTGGAAACTATAGACCGGTTAGCCTAACATCTGTGGTAGGTAAAATTTTGGAGTCCATTATTAAGCAGACAGTAACAGGACATTTGGATAATCATAATTTAATAGGACAAAGTCAGCATGTTTTTATGAAGGGGAAGTCATGTTTGACAAATTTGCTGGAGTTCTTTGAGGAAGTAACATATAGGGTGGATAAAGGGGAACCAGTGGACGTAGTGTATTTAGACTTCCAAAAGGCATTTGACAAGGTGCCACACAAAAGATTATTGCTTAAGATAAAAAAATCATGGGATTGGGGGTAATATTCTGGCATGGATAGAGGATTGGCTATCTAACAGAAGGCAGAGAGTTGGGATAAATGGTTCATTCTCAGACTGGCAATCAGTAACTAGTGGTGTTCCGCAGGGGTCAGTGCTGGGTCCCCAACTCTTTACAATCTATATTAACGATTTGGAGGAGGGGACCGAGTGTAACATATCAAAGTTTGCAGATGATAATAAGATGGGGGGGAAAGTAGTGAGTGAGGAGGACATAAAAAACCTTCAAGGGGACATAGACAGGCTAAGTAAGTGGGCAGAGATTTGGCAGATGGAATACAATACTGGAAAGTGTGAGGTTATGCACTTTGGCAGGAAAAATCGTAGAGCAAGTTATTATCTTAATGGCAAGAAACTGGAAAGTACTGAAGTACAAAGGGATCTGGGGGTCCTGGTGCACGAAACTCAAAAGGTTAGTATGCAGGTGCAGCAAGTGATTAAGAAGGCCAATGGAATGTTGGCTTTCATTGCTAGGGGGATAGAATATAAAAATAGGGAGGTATTGCTTCAGTTGTACAAGGTATTGGTGAGACCGCACCTGGAATACTGCGTACAGTTTTGGTGTCCATACTTAAGAAAGGACATACTTGCTCTCGAGTCAGTACAAAGAGGTTCATTCGGTTAATCCCGGGGATGAGGGGATGGACATATGAGGAGAGGTTGAGTAGATTGGGACTCTACTCATTGGAGTTCAGAAGAATGAGAGGCGATCTTATTGAAACATATAAGATTGTGAAGGGGTTGGATCGGGTGGATGCAGGGAAGATGTTCCCGATGATGGGTGAAACTAGAACTAGGGGGCATAGTATTAGAATAAGGAGCTGCTCTTTCAAGACTGAGATGAGGAGGAACTACTTCACTCAGAGGGTGGTAGGTCCATGGAATATGCTGCCCCAAAAAGCTGTAGAAGCAACATCATTACATAAATTTAAAACAGAAATAGACAGTTTCCTAGAAGTAAAGGGAATTAAGGGTTACGGGGAGCGGGCAGGAATTTGGACATGAGTCATAGAGTCATAGAGTCATAGAGTAATACAGCACGGATAGAGGCCCTTCGGCCCATCGTGTCCGCGCCGGCCATCAAGCCCTGTCTAATCTATTCCCATATTCCAGCATTTGGTCCGTAGCCTTGTATGCTATGGCATTTCAAGTGCTCATCCAAATGCTTCTTAAATGTTGTGGGGGTTCCTGCCTCCACAACCCTTTCAGGCAGTGAGTTCCAGACTCCAACCACCCTCTGGGTGAAAAAGTTCTTTCTCAAATCCCCTCTAAACCTCCCGCCCTTTACCTTGAATCTATGGCCCCTAGTTATTGACCCCTCTACTAAGGGAAAAAGCTCCTCAGCATCCATCCTATCTATGCCCCTCATAATTTTGTACACCTCAATCATGTCCCCCCTCAGCCTCCTCTGCTCCAAGGAAAACAAACCCAATCTGCCCAGTCTCTCTTCATAGCTGAAGCGCTCCAGCCCTGGTAACATCCTGGTGAACCTCCTCTGCACCCTCTCTAACGCGATCACATCCTTCCTGTAGTGTGGCGACCAGAACTGCACACAGTATTCCAGCTGTGGCCTGACCAGTGTTTTATACAGCTCCATCATAACCTCCTTGCTCTTATATTCAATGCCTCGGCTAATGAAGGCAAGTATCCCATATGCCTTTTTTAGCACCTTATCCACCTGTTCCGCCGCCTTCAGGGATCTGTGTACTTGCACACCCAGATCCCTCTGACCCTCCGTCTTGCCTAGGGTCTTTCCATTCATTGTGTATTCCCTTGCCTTGTTAGTCCCCCCAAAGTGCATCACCTCGCACTTTTCTGGGTTAAATTCCATTTGCCACTGTTCCGCCCATCTGACCATCCCATCTATATCGTCCTGCAGACTGAGGCTACCCTCCTCGCTATTTACCACCCTACCAATTTTTGTATCATCCGCGAACTTACTGATCATACCTGTTACATTCATATCCAAGTCATTAATGTAGACCACAAACAGCAAGGGACCCAGCACCGATCCCTGTGGTACCCCACTGGCCACAGGCTTCCAGTCACAAAAACAACCTTCGACCATCACCCTCTGCTTTCTGCCACTAAGCCAGTTTTGTATCCAATGTGCCAAGGCACCCTGGATTCCATGGGCTCTTACCTTCTTGACCAGTCTCCTGTGTGGGACTTTATCGAAGGCCTTACTGAAATCCATGTATACCACATCCACTGCGTTACCCTCATCCACACACCTAGTCACCCCCTCAAAAAATTCAATCAAATTAGTCAGACATGATCTTCCCTTGACAAAGCCATGTTGACTATCCCTGATTAATCCTTGCCTCTCCAAGTGGAGACAAATTTTGTCCCTCAGAATTTTTTCCAATAATTTTCCTACCACTGATGTTAGGCTCACTGGCCTGTAGTTCCCCGGTTTTTCCCTACTACCCTTCTTGAATAATGGTACTACATTAACGGTTCTCCAGTCCTCTGGCACATCCCCTGTGGCCAGAGAGGTCCTGAATATATGTGTTAGAGCCCCCGCAATCTCTTCCTTTGCCTCACACAGCAGCCTGGGATACATTTCATCCGGGCCTGGGGATTTATCCATTTTTAGACCAGCTAAAACCGCCAATACCTCCTCCCTCTCGATGTTAATATGTTCGAGCATATCACAGTCCCCCCGCCCTATTTCTATGTCTACATCGTCCTTCTCCATAGTGAAAACAGATGCAAAAAATTCATTTAGAACCCCTCCTACATCTTCCGGCTCCACACACAGATTGCCACTTTTGTCCCTAATGGGCCCTATTTTTTCCCTAGTCATCCTAGGTTCGGATCGGTCATGGCCCTGTGGGTAGCGGAGCGGGCCCAGGGGCCGTGTAGCCTGATCCTGCTCCTATTTCGTGTGTCTAATTCTGTTAGATGCAGGAGCTGGTTCTGTGATAGTGGATTGGCAGTTAGGATCAGATCAGCCATGATCTTATTGAATGGCGGAGCAGGCTCGAGAGGCCGATTGGCCTACTCCTGCTCCTATTTCTTATATGTTCTTATGTAACACCAGCGCGTGCTCAATCCGGCAGTGATTAGACATATGGGGGGGAAAATTCAGTCGGTAGCGCCACCCGTTAGCACCTTAAGAGGGCGCTAAGTGGGGCGCAAACAAACTAGCGCCCAGGCGCGGTGATATCTATGCCTCTCGCGAAATTGACCGGACATTTTGCGGCGGCACTAAACAATACCACCCGATCTCCTGCGCATGCAAATCTTGACGTCTTCGAGAGTGCAACACCCTTGGGGCACCCCGGACCGGAAATTCAGTGGCGCCCCCCTCCTTTCCGCCTGGCGCGACCAACGACAGGTTGACTGGAACACTTCCCAGTTGCTGTGGGGCTGGGGGGCGCTATTTAAAGGGGGCCTCTTCCTGGCTTTTGTGTGGTAGCCATTTTTGCACCACTCGTTCTGAGAGAGAGAGAGAGAGATTTGGAGAGCGACAAAGAGAGAAAGAGAGAGACTTCTGCATTGAGTCAACGCTGTCTGAGGTAGTTTTGGCTTCTGACCATAACTTTGCAGGTACTTTGCTTTTTGACCGTCATAACTTTGATTGCCCTGATACTATGGGGGCTGCAATGGATGGGAACATCATCCTTCTCCATCACATTCAGAGGGCACAGAGATGCAGAGAGAGAGTGGCAATCATGGCCAGACAGAGGAGGGCCAACAGGCCTTGGTACAGGAGACCTTACCTTCCCAGGGTTTTTCGCCAACCGTTCTCATACATTAACATGTCTGAGGAGCAGTGTTTGCGAAGGCTGCAATTCAGCAAGGAGGTGGTCACTGAGCTCTGCCATCTACTTCAGCCAGATCTGCAGCCTCAACTGAGGAGCAGGACATCTCTGTTGGTGGCAGTGAAGATAACAGTGGCTCTCAACTTTTATGCCATCAGCTCCTTTCAATCCGCTACTGGGGACTTCGCCAATATCTCCCAGTTCGCGGTGCATTGCTGCATCCGTCAGGTCACAAATGCCCTCTTTAGAAGGAGACGAGAGTACATCTCTTTCCCCATGACCCCGGACAAGCAGCAAGAACGCGCAACGGGCTTTGTGATGATAGCGGGCACCCATGTGGCTTTGCAGGCACCACAAGAGAATGCCGAGGATTTCCGCAACCGAAAGGGCTTCCATTCCTTAAACGTCCAGTTGGTCTGTGACCACAGACAGCTGATACTCACTGTCAATGCCCACTTTCCAGGCAGCAGCCATGATGCCTTCATCCTGCGCCAGACTTCTGTGGCAGACCTTTTCGAGGCACCGCTTCACCCAGGAGGTTGCCTTCTCGGGGACAAGGGATATCCTCTGTGCACCTGGCTGATGACCCCGCTCCGTTCGCCCAGCACCCCTGCTGAGCTACGATACAATGAGAGCCATCAAGTTGCCAGGAACATCGTTGAGCACACAATCGGCGTGCTCAAGCAACGGTTCCGCTGTCTGGACCATTCTGGAGGAGCCCTGCAGTAATCGCCTGAGCGAGTCTCCCACTTCGTTGTTGTGTGCTGCATGCTGCATAACCTGGCAATCCTCAGGACCCAGCCAATGCCACCAGACATTGGAGCACCAGCAGAGGAGGAGGAGGAGGAGGATGGGCATCAACAGCACCAAGGCGGGAGGGAGGCACAAAGTGGAAGGGCCGTCCGTCAAAGGCTCATAGCAAGTCGCTTCTAGGCCCCTCGAAGGGACTGGCTTCTGCCATTCAAACAACCTGAATGAAACCATCCCACAACCCCTAAGCCGGTCAAGGCAACAATGAGTGCAAAGACCAAACATGCACATTTTGAATACAGACACTTCTTTATTTCCCAAACTGTGTCTCATTTCCGCATGACAAAGTAATAGAAAGAAACACCAAAAAAAACAGTCATTCACATAACTGGCTCTCACAACCTGGAGACAATGTCCAAAACAGTAACAAAAATTTGACCACAACCCTCGGCCTTCAATAAAACAATGAAAGAAATTTTGTGACACCTCCTACTTTTTGCCCTTCGAGGGTGATCTGCCTCCCTTGCGATATTGCCCCCTTCCCACCCTGCAGCTCCTCCGTAATGGGACCCCAGTGGCTGCAGAGCAAGATCAACCCTCCCCTTTAAGAAGTGACCAGCGCCAGTGTGTCTGTGTTCAATCGCTAACTGACAGCACCTGCGCTGCGCCCACCCTCTGAGGTAGCGCCTCACTCCTCGGGCTTAGCGCCTTAAGAGAGTTGTGCAGCACCTGATTTAGCGCTCCAATCACCTCCAGGGGTGAGAGAGGCGAATTTTGCAGCCAGCGGCGATAATTTGCGCCAGGCGCTAAACTTTGCGCCCGGCCGATATTCGCACCTCAAAATGGGCGATACCGAATTTCGCTGCCATGATTTCTGGCAACTGACCAGGTCGTTCCCGACTGCAGCCCTGAGTGTTTTTTTACAGCATCTTTTATACCTTAAAACTTGGCAACCCTCCCACTGTTTATGTGTCCCTAACTATATGGCATGATGATGGTCATCAGTTGTTTTTCAGTTCTTATCAATAGTTCGTTGAGCATCTGTGGGTTTCAAGGCTAGGTTCATTCCATAGTCTGAAGGTGTTTTTGTTTTTGTACTGATTCCACAGTCAATAGTCTGTTCCCACTAAACATTAAGGGCTAGATTTTCAGTCGCTTGCGCCAGCAGTTAGCGCCTTAAGAGAAGTGATTTCCGGGCGCTATGCGTGTAGCGCCCGGGCGCAGCGCAGTTTGCGCCCTGCCCCAAATTAAGTTGCCCGTTAGCGCCGGCGCAAAGTTTAGCGCCCGCCCGGATGCGCGCGCAGAAAATGACGTCACATCCTCGTGCAACGCCCTTTGGCCGCCCCGATTGCAAACTTCAGTCGGACCGCCCCATTGTGCGGCGGGCGGCTGGAGCATTTGGAAAAAGGAACGCAACACAACCAGCGCGGGCCCCGGGGGGCGCTAATTAAAGGGAACGTCCTCTCCAGTATAAAGGCCATCCTTTTTTCAGAAAACAGTTTTGTGCAACGCATTTCTGGAGACACAACAAGGAGGATAGCTAACTGGTTTCAAGCAGCAAGAGCCAGGTATTTTTGGACTCAGGCTATAGCGCTGCAAGTGGCCATTTGGAAATTAGACTGTTTGCCAGGATTTGATGGGTGCTGCATGGGGTGCCAACGCGCAGCTGCAGCGCCATGTCCATAGGGCTCGCAGACGCATTGTGAGAGGGGCAGCCCTGGCTAGAGGCAGAGGGGGCTACAGGCGTCGGCCACGTAGGCCTTACCCAGTCAGGCTATACCGCCAGCAGCGCTCCTACCTAAACATGAGTGCCGCGCGATGTGTTAGAAGGCTCTGATTCCGAAAGGAGGTGATTGCAGAGATCTGCCACCTGCTTCGCCGAGATCTGCGGCCAAAGCTCAGGTGCAGGACGTCTCTGTCGGTGGAAGTGAAGGTGACGGTGGCATTTAACTTCTATGCCACCGGCTCCTTCCAATACGCTGCTGGGGACATAGCAAACATCTCCCAGTATGGCGCACATCGCTGCATCCACCACGTGACCGAAGCACTGTTCAGAAGGAGAAGCCAATTCATCTCCTTCCCCAAGGCCCTCGAGAGCCAGCATCAGCGCGCATTGGGATTTGCCAGACTCGGGGAATTCCCCTTGGTGCAGGGCGCCATTGACTGTACGCATGTGTCTTTGCGGGCCCCTCTGGAGCATGGCGAGCAGTATCGCAACAGGAAGGGCTACCATTCTCTGAATGTGCAGCTGGTATGTGACCACAAGCAGCGCATCATGGCAGTCAATGCCAGCTTCCCAGGCAGCAGCCACGATGCCTTTATCCTGCGGCAGAGTACTGTGCATGACATGTTCCAGGCACAGCCTCCCCCAAGAGGATGGCTCATCGGGGACAAAGGCTATCCTTTGTGCACCTGGCTCATGACCCCGCTCCGCGCGCCCAGGACCGCTGCTGAAGAGGCCTACAACGAGAGCCATCAAACCACCCGCAACATCATCGAGCTAACTATTGGGGTCCTCAAGCAGCGGTTCCGCTGCCTTGATCGCTCCGGAGGAGCTCTCCAGTATTCGCCGGACCGGGTCTCCCAATTTGTGGTGGTTTGCTGCATGCTACACAACCTGGCTATCCGCAGGACTCAGGCACTGCCACCTGACGTTGGACCAGCACCTCAGGAGGAGGAGCAGGAGGAGCATGAGGAGGAGGAGGAGGAGGAGGAGCAGGAGTACGTTCCCTGGAGGGAGCGACCAGGGCCAAGGGCCGCACGACGCCACCTTATTACACGGTACTTCTAAGCCCCCTGTCAGGGAATGGCCAGGGGCCATGAGGGAAGATGAATGCAGCCGCTCCGCAAGCCCTCAGCCGGCGAAGCCAACAAACACTAAGAAGAACAACCATGGAGACTGCATGAATAAAGATAATTTTTTATTGCACAAAAATGAAAAGCCCTTCCCACATGAATCCCCAAAAACAATAAACGGGCCCCACAAAAAGGCCAACAAACGACTCACTCCCACAAACTGGGGAGGAGCCACTCCACCTTTCTTCAAACCGGGCCTCAACGTCGGCCTAACGCAAAAAATAAGCCCTCCAAAAGCACAACCATGGGCAAAATAAAGATGGCCACCGACATATTAAAGGAAAGCTGCCCACACCCTCTACTGAGTGGCCCGCGAGGGCGAGACCTTGACCAGCCTTTTGCCTCCCCTGCCCGGCCTGCTGCTCCTTCGCAAGCTCTGCCCAGTGGCTGCTGCGAGGCTGGGGGAAGGCGCCTGAGGCTCAGATGCCCTTCCGCCAGATGCCGCTGGGGGGCGGCCTACACGGCGTTTGGGCCTCGAAAGGGCCGTCTGCTGAGTGGCGCACCTGAGCCTGGCCACCATCAGCTGCAGCCGCTTGCCCTTGACGCCCCAGAGGGGGAATGGCGGCGATGGATGGCGCAATGTGGGCCAGCTGGCGCCTGGGATGCGCTGGCTGGTGCTGTGGCATGGTGGCACTCGGCCGGGCCCGCACTGCAGGATCCGCAGCAATCAGCCAACGGGCGGCTTGCTGGGATGGTCCAGCGCGGTGGCTGCCCTGGCGATGCCTGCCTGAGACAGCGCGTGTGGCAGCAGTGAGTGGCCCTGTGGTCCTGGTGTGCGCGCGCATCACGTCCGCCAGGGTCCGGACGGCATCAGTCAGCATGCGGCCACTCGCGGCAGTTGCTGCCCCGAACTCGCGCACACTGGTCGCCAGTGACTCGATGGCCTCAGGCATGCGCCCCACCACGCTCATGAGCTCCGTGTGGCACCGGTCCGAGTCGTCGGCCATCTTATCCAGCTTCCGCACCTCCTCCGAAGTGAAGGTGTCCGGACTGGAGTCGCGACTCTCCCGCTGGGGAGGAGGGGGCCGAACTAGGGGACCCTTGCCGCGTTGGTGACGGCGAGTGTGCCGAGCAGGAGCACTCCCCTCTGATCCTTCCCCCCTTTGGGGGGAAGGCCGCGGGCCACGCGCACGGCTGCTGGGTGGCTGGATGCCACTGGTCCCAGAAGCTGCATTGCCCTGCGACAGTTCCTCCAGGCACTCGTCCAGTGAGGAGGTGTCAAGCATTTCCTCCTCTCCTGCGGGACGTGATTGTTCCCCCGAAGGTCCGGCTTGCTCCTCCTCCTCCTCCTGGTCGGAGGTGCTGTCACTGGCAGCTTCAGGGTCCTGGTCGTCACCAGCTGAAAGCAGGAATGCACAAGAGTAGCTTCAGAGTGAGGAGACGGCGTCAGCGTGGGAGTTAGGACTGGTGGGATTCAGCGCATTGGTGGGACAGTGGCAAAGGAGGTAGCTCGGATGGGCCAGTGTGACGCGAGAGGGCCAAAAGGCGAGGTCCTTACCATTGCCGGGCAGTGGAGGGTCGGATACACCGCACGCTGTGGGGACAATCACACGGGCTCCCATGAGCACACACACGCGCTCCTCCAGCCGAGTGAGCTTCTGCAGCTTGGCGCGGCCACCCCTGGCACGGGCCTGGTGATTAAACGCTACTTTAGCCTGCAAGAGAAAGGACGGGCTGTAAGTGCGCAGTGAAGCCCTGATGTAGTGTGCACTGCCTCCCATGGTGGAATAGCTTGGACAGAGTGAAGCCCTGATGTACTGTGCACTGCCTCCCATGGTGGAATAGCTTGGACAGAGTGATGCCCTGATGTAGTGTGCACTGCCTCCCATGGTGGAATAGCTTGGACAGAGTGAAGCCCTGATGTACTGTGCACTGCCTCCCATGGTGGAATAGCTTGGACAGAGTGAAGCCCTGATGTACTGTGCACTGCCTCCCATGGTGGAATAGCTTGGCCAAAGTGTAGAGTGCCGAATGGCCATTTGATGCTCATGACTGTCCCAATGCTGCTGGCTGAGGGCTGGCCAATAGGACTTTCAGGTCCCTTTGCCCATCATGTCAGGTGTACATGCAAGAATGAGCAGGAGACTGGAAAGGCTACTCACCTTCACAATCCTGGTCAGATCGTTGTATTTTTTACGGCATTGTTTGTGGGTCCTGGGGGCCTCGCCGGTGAACGTCACCCTCTGGGCGATCTGCTTCCAGGCTTTGGTGTAGTCATGGTGGGTTGGATTCCTCCCACTCTCTGGAAACAAGATCATGCGCCTCACCTCCAGAGCTGTGACCATTATGTCCAGATCACCCTCTGAGAAGCGCAGGGCATGCTGACGGGCCTTCTCTGGCGTTGCCATGACTCCCTGGGGCTGAGCAGCAGTGTTGAGGCCTCTTCGCAAGGCTGCAGTGTGCCGGGCGTGGCAGCAGACCAATTCGTCCCTTCCCCCTTTAACAGCTGGTCAGCACCACGGGGTCTGCTGTCAGTGCAAAAATGACCGCACCCGCGCTGTGCCCCGCCTGGGCGCTATCCCTCTGGACCGCCGGCTTAGCGCCTAAAGGTAGGAGTGGAACGCCTCTTTTAGCGCTCCACCACTCTCTTAGGGCGAAGCCACTGAATTTCCGGCAACGGGGCGCTACTTTGGGGCGGGCGCTAACTTCGGGCGGGCGCTAAGGTTAGCGCCCCAAAACTGTCTATACTGAAAATCTAGCCCTAAAAGTTTGATTTCCATATCTGTTCAAAGACAATTAGCAGCTTTCACAGCTTACAAGCCAAACAGTTTATTTTGCAAAGTTCTCACAGCAACCAGTCTTTTGTCTTCGCGAAGCATGATGGTCCACAAAATTTGGTCAACATTTCAAGTTAGAGCAAAATTTACAACAAAGAGTGTGTTCTACATTCCACCCTCAAGTGGTTGTGCCCCCGAATCAAGGGTCACAGGCACTTATAACTCGTAGGTGTTGTCTTCTTCCTTCGCCATCTTCTGCAATAGATTAACCCACTCTTGTTGCTTGCATCTCCTGTTGACCTGACAAGGTATCATTAGTAAATATAACACAATCACCAACTGAACAATGACCAAAACATGGGAGATAATTCTTATCCAGGGATAAACCTTAATACTCATACTGTTATCCTACCAGGATGAATCGTCCCCGACCTTAGGGATCATTTTACGCAGTTCACGATTTTTCTGGGCCAAGGTATAAAAGTGCTTTTTGGACTGACTAACACGTTTCATTAACTCTACCAAGTGTTCTGGTAGAGGTGGAATGTCATAGCCGAATCAAGTTACATACTGGTGTAATTGCTCTTTTATCTCATCTTCTACAGCAATATCTACTTTGCTATGCAAATAAATGCTTAATAAAACCCGTGCCCCAAGTCTTACATGTTGGACTGGGGTAAAACAAAAAACAAAAAGTTCCCACTGCAACAGGACAAGTCAGGTTGTTACTGTACTGGTATTCCCGATGTATGCTGGTGACACAATATTCACCCTTCCCTCGGCACGCAGATCGTACGGGGAAATGCTGCCCCGCAATCATGGTGCAGTTCCATTCTATCACATCCCAATCAAACCTGCCTCAGGGGCTGCGTGTTCTACCATGTCATAAGGGCAGATTTATGTATCGTGAGCTTGCGCACACCTGGTAAGTTCTAGGGCCACCCATGTGGTCCCATCCACTCGTGTCACGTACTTTGGTGGTTCGTCATACCTTATTAAGTGATCTCTCTGACGTACTCCTATGTTGTCCACATGGAACAGAGGATTTGAGGATGCCTTTTCGAGTAAAATGGGAAAATACAATACCATTCCGAACAGGGTGACGTTGCTTTGTTCCTGCAAATGACATTCATGTTTCACCAGGTAAACCCGTACCAACCCCCTGACTTGACACATATTCATGGTAAATTGGTAAGTGGACATTGCCCTTAAGTGTCAAACAGTCACCCATGAGGGTAGCTTCCATTCAACAATGCTCTGCAGGTTTTCATGGGCTTGTTCCACTACCAAGATCCATACATTACACAAACATCATTTTGTGAGGCCTTACTAGAGGCCTTTTGATCCTCCTTTAAAATTTGATTTATCTTTTTAGCATGGGATTCTAAATATTTAATCATGTCCTGCAGATGAATGGTCATAAATTGGTCCTCCTTCAATTCCTCCTGTTCTAGACCTTCCATTTTGTTCAAAATTTCCCTTAAACTATTTCTAACTACCTTTACAGATTGATCCAAATGAGCCAAATCGAGGCTATTAACGAGGGAGGTTCCAGTATTAAAAACAGTGG
Organism: Somniosus microcephalus; assembly: GCF_052327205.1. NCBI lineage: Eukaryota > Metazoa > Chordata > Chondrichthyes > Squaliformes > Somniosidae > Somniosus > Somniosus microcephalus. The sequence continues at coordinate 93,161,821 of NC_140992.1, read as the reverse complement.
CTGTGTAGGAACGGAAGTTCCTATCAAAAAGACTGAGTTCGACTCAGGCAATTAAAACAATGAAGTTTAATGAAACAAAACAGGTTTAAACTGGAAACTGCTGGAACACATCAATTACAGGTCTACTCTCCTTGAGGGCTCCACCAGGACTGCTCCTCTGGTCAGAAGATTGACGTCATGACGTCATCGCGTTCTTCCCGCCATTGGGGCATCACGTGACTAACGGCATGACGTCATCACGTTGAAACCGCGCTGTACAGGTAACCAGACATTGTACAGTCAAACAGTGTAATTAAAGGTACAGGCACAGACAGTAACTACATTGCTGTTAAAGGAATTATGTACAACCACTCTGAGTCCTTTGGTGGCTCCGCCACATGCGCCCCCACAGAATTGTCTTTAACAGAAAAAGTAAGACGAGGAGGAGGTCTGACAAGTCTGTCCGATTGACTTCGATACCCTGGTAGAGGAAGTTGATGACCGGTGGTCGAGTTGGCAGTCAGTTGTGGTTGAGCAGGTGCGGCGAGTGCGGTCGAGTTGGCGGGCGGCTTTGGTTGATCTAGTGCGGCGGCTGCGGGCGGTCGGCCACGTTTGGGTGGTTGAGCGACTACGACAGGGTGGTCCAGGTCCAGGTGAGCCGGCTTCAATCGGTCCACCGAGATGTGATCCGGCTTCCCTCCGACGTCGACCGAAAAGGATTTGTCTCCTGGTTCGATGACGCGGAAAGGACCAGTGTAAGGGGGCTTGAGTGGATCCCGGTGAGCATCGTGGCAGATGAATACATACTCCACATTCTTCAGTCCTGGTGGCACGTAGGAGTTCTGCAAACCGTGATTGGATGTAGGCACCGGAGCGAAGCATCTGGCCGCTTCCTGGTGGTGAACGAATTGCTGGGAGGCGGAACATGGCTCTGTGGGAGAAGGGAGGAAATCCCCTGGTACTTGAAACGGCTGGCCATAGACGAGTTCAGCTGAAGACGATTGCAAGTTGTCTTTGGGCGCCGTATGAAGACCCAAAAGGACCCATGGAAGTCTGTCCACCCATCCTGCACCTTGAAGACTGGCCCGAAGAGAGGCTTTAAGTGACCTGTGGAATTGCTCGCAAAGGCCGTTCGCCTGTGGATGATAGGCAGTGGTGCGATGAAGTTTGGTGCCGAGCCCCTGAGCCACAGCATTCCAATGCTCCGAGGAAAATTGTGGCCCACGGTCAGAAGAGATGTCCGCCGGTACCCCGAAACGGGCAACCCAACAGGAGATGAAAGCTCTAGCGCCGTCTGCCGAAGTGGTGGAAACCAAAGGAATTGCCTCTGGCCACCTAGTGGTGCGGTCCACCATGTTGAGGAGATGAGTATAACCCTGAGAAGGTGGAAGCGGCCCCACAAGGTCCACATGCACATGGTCGAAACGACGCTCCGGAACAGCGAACGCAGCCATGACGCTGGACTTTGGCCTTCTGGCAGACGACGCAGGTATTAGCCCAGTCACGGACATCGAGGTGCATACCTTTCCAGACGAACTTCGCCGACATAAGCCGTTGTGAAGCCTTCATCCCAGGGTGCGACAACCCGTGTATGGCATCAAAAACCTTCCGGCGCCATGCGATTGGCACGATAGGTCGAGGAAAGCCCATGGAGACGTCGCAAAGGAGCGTGGCGCCTGTGGCCTGGAAAGTGACATTGGTCACTTGGAAGCTAGAGGGAACGGTTCTATATCATTGGACCTCAGAGTCCGAGGCCTGATCTGCAGCCATGAGGGCGTAGTCGATCCCCAGGTGCACCGCGTGGACCGTCGCACGGGAGAGGCAATCTGCCACCAGGTTGTCCTTACCAGACACATGTTGAATGTCCGTGGTAAATTCGGAAATGAACGTCAAGTGACGTTGACGAGCGGACCACGGGTCGGCGGTCTTGGCCACGGCGAACGTAAGGGGTTTGTGGTCGACAAAAGCCGTGAAGGGACACCCCTCCAATAAAAACCGAAAATAGCGAATGGCGAGGAAAAGGGCCAGTAGCTCCCGATCAAAGGTGCTGTACTTTTTTTCATTCTTTCGTAGTTGACGGCTGAAAAACGCCAGCAGTTGCCACGTGCCGTTGACCCACTGTTCTTGCACTGCACCGATGGCGTAGTCTGACGCGTCGGTGGTAAGGGCAATGGTGGCACCTGGAAGTGGGTGCGCCAGCATGGTCACGTTGGCCAAAGCGTTCTTGGTGTTGCCGAACGCCTGGGCCATCTCGGCTGTCCAGCTGATTGGATCTTTACCCGACTTGCCCTTGAGGGCCCCGAACAAAGGTTGCATAAGTTGAGCCGCCTTGGGGACAAAACGGTGGTAGAAGTTGACCATCCCCAGGAACTCCTGCAAGGCCTTGCCTGTCGGCGGCCGCGGGAAAGCGGTAACCGCTTCAACCTTCGTCATCAAAGGGACGACGCTGTCCGATGTTATGCGATGTCCCAGGAAATCGATCTGTTGCAGGCCGAACTGGCACTTTGCCGGGTTGATGATTAAACCGTGTTGGCTGAGGCGTGTAAAGAGGGAACGCAAATGGGAGATGTGCTCCTCCTTGCTGGCACTGGCGATGAGAATGTCACCAAGGTAGACGAAGATGAAATGCAGGTCTCGAAGAACGGAGTCCATTAAACGCTGGAACGCCTGTGCTGCGTTCTTTAAGCCAAACGGCATCCACAGGAACTCAAAGAGGCCAAAAGGGGTGATGACTGCGGTTTTCGGGACGTCTTGTGGGTGCACTGGAACCTGGTGGTATCCACGGATGAGGTCGACTTTAGAGAAGATAGAATTTCCCGCCAAATGGGCCGAGAAATCCTGGATATGCGGAATCGGGTACCGATCCGGAGTGGTGGCGTCGTTCAGGCGTCGGTAGTCACCGCATGGCCGCCAGCCGCCGCCTGGTTTCGGCACAATGTGGAGAGGCGAGGACCAGGGACTATTGGACCGCTGAATGATCCCGAGCTGCTCCATTGTGTTGAACTCCGCCTTCGCAGCCGCGAGCTTGCCGGGTTCGAGCTTTCTAGCCCGCGCATAAACCGGGGAGCCAGTAGTGGTGATATGATGTTCAACACCATGCTTCATTCCCGATGAGGAGAAAGTGGGCCTTGTCAGCTCTGGAAACTCCCCGAGGAGCCGCGTGAAGTCATCCGGAGGAGGGAAAGCGCAGGCAATTGAGCGCGACACGGAGGTACCGTGGTAGCACGGAATCGAGTGGAAGGTGGCCGCGTTGATCAGCCGGCGGTGCCGGACATCGACGAGGAGGCTGTTGGCACACAGAAAATCCGCCCCTAGGATGGCCTGTGAGACTGTGGCCGTGACGAATTCCCAAAAGAAGCGCTGACCGCCGAAACAGACTTCGACCCGCCGCTTTTGGAAAGTTCGAATTGCTGCGCCATTAGCCGCTACGAGGGAAAAACCGAGGTTCCCAGTCTGCATGTCGAGCTTCGACGCAGGTAGAATGCTACACTGCGCCCTGATATCACAAAGAAAACGGCGGCCCGATAGGGAATCGGTGATATAAAGGAGTTTCCCCATAGATCCGACGGCCATCGCCACCACGGAACACCCGTTAGACCCGGTCCTCCGTCGCCAGGGACGCTGCCGGCGCTTTGTTGTTTTTTTTTGGGGCGAAAAACTGCAGGGGGAACGGCAGCATCGTGCTTTCGCGCCAAAACGGGTGTGGTAGGAGCACCAGCCCGCTGTAGGAGGAGCTGGAACCGCGTCTGTGGGGGATGGGCGCCTCGTGGCCGTGCAGCACTGCTGGGTTACCGTGAAAATCTTATCAGCTTCGGCCGCAAGCTCGGCGCAGTCTGTAATGTCAGATCTGGCTAGGGCAGCCTGAACCTGTTCAGGCATTTGATAGAGGAAAAGCTCCCGGAAGAGGAAACATTCCAGTTCGGCACCCAAGAGCGTGAGCATTTGGCTTATGAGCTCGAACGGTTTGTAGTCCCGGAGGCCGGGCATCGTGATGAGCCGGCAAGCGTGCTCCGACTTTGAGAGCCCGAAAACCTGAAGCAACCGCGCCTTAATTGCATCATACTTGCTGTCAGTAGGAGGACTACCGAGGAGGCTGATGATCCGTGATGCAGTTGGGCTGTCGAGGGCGGAGACCACGTAATAATAACGGGTCTGATCAGCGACGATATTCCTAATGGCGAACTGGGCTTCAGCCTGGATAAAACAGGCGTCTGGTTGTTGCTCCCAGAACTGTGGCAGTTTCAGTGTGACGGCATTCGTGTCCATGATGAATCTTCCACGAAAATTGTTCGTAGAATTCGGGGTCACCAATGTAGGAACGGAGGTTCCTATCAAAAAGACTGAGTTCGACTCAGGCAATTAAAACAATGAACTTTAATGAAACAAAACAGGTTTAAACTGGAAACTGCTGGAACACATCAATTACAGGTCTACTCTCCTTGAGGGCTCCACGAGGACTGATCCTCTGGTCAGAAGACTGACGTCATGACGTCATCACATTCTTCCTGCCATTGGGGCATCACGTGACTAACGGCATGATGTTTTCACGTTGAAACCGCGCTGTACAGGTAACTAGACATTGTACAGTCAAACAGTGTAATTAAAGGTACAGGCACAGACAGTAACTACATTGCTGTTAAAGGAATTATGTACAACCACTCTGAGTCCTTTGGTGGCTCCGCCACAGCTGCATCATTTATCAAACCCCGTCGCTTTCTGATATGAATTTGTACATGCCCCGTTTAACCCATCACTCTCCCTCGGGCCTATGTGATATAACGGCTCTAGTTCTGACTCCGCCATTGTTCTACTGGTTTTTTCCCCAAATCCCTCTATTAATTCCTGCATCATTCTCCCATATAACCACCGCTGTCTCTGGTTTGCACCAGTCCGGTATTCTCACATCAGTCAGATTCAATATTACCAGCACCACCTCGTGATGCACATCATGGTACAATATCATCCGAGTTGAGATTACCACTAACCCATTTGTCGGTCCCGGAGTGTGTTTAGGGCAGACAACCCAGGTTTCTTGTTGTTCTTCCTGCGGTTGTGTTTTATTTGTAGAGAGGGGAAGTTTAGGACGGACTTTCAATTCCACCATATTATTTCGTTTTTACATTCCTGCACATGATAATGTGTGCAACCCTTCGAACCCCTACGTGGCCTTCCCTCCCCATCCATGAATCATTGGTAGGGACTCCTGTCATCTATTCCATACGCTTGGATACTATCCAGTTGCCAGGAGCTCCACAAAGCAGCTTTGTGGACTTTTCTTTTTCCTGCACTTGGCAATTTTCTCACCCCTACCACTGATGATACTTCAAGGGTGTCTTTTTATTTCTTTTACTATGGTGCCGTGGAGTGGGGGGGCCCACTGGACTCGTCTGTGGACAGGAAGTGGTTCTGGACCCGGAGACAAGGAGGTTTCTACAGCTCCCATGTCCTGTCCACCTTCATTTGGATCATACTGTACCTGTGGAGGTGCCCCTTCAGGCAAGGGCACCTCGTTGGGTGGGGGTGTTCCATTAGGCATCCCTTCTTCATCATCCCACTGGAGAGGACAAATCCGGCTCACCATGCTCATAATCATGGCTTGCTGTCTTCTGGACCTGCTAGTGGGCTGGAAAAGCTTCATCTGGTTAATATGAAACCATTTAATTTTGGGTTACATGCCATTTCCCTTCAATTCTGAGCAATTTCAAAGTGGCTTGCATTACCTGACCTGTGAAATGACTCCCTTGGTCTGATTCTACCATGCGAGGAAGTCCCCATCTGGAGAATACTTCCCTAACTAGGGTCTTGGCTGTCCACAATGCTGTGGCCAACTTGCATGGGAAGGCTTCTACCCACTTGATAATCTTACACCATCAACATTCATCTGGCCCCCAGCTTAAATGAAAAAACTGACAATTCATTGTGGCTTTCCTACGAATGAAAAAATTGACAATTCATTGTGGCTTTCCCACAAGCCCAATTCTTTATTCCCTTCTGTCACTGTGGGGAAGCATTCACTTAAAATTAAAAACCTTAAATTTAATAATGTCCAATATCTTTAAATTTCATTCAGCAATAAAAAGCTGTTGTGTGGTGAATTAACAAACAGCTGTCAGCAGAAAGGCTTAATTCCTTTGCAGGTTTGTAAGAAGGCAGAGCAAATTGTCAGATGCAAGCAATTGTATCACTTCATGTAAATCTTTTTTGAAAACTTTCCCAATCAAAAAAAGACAGTTGGGTTTTCACAATTTAATAAAACCTCTTTAGATGAATGGTGAATGACATTAAATATCTTACAGTAGGCACCACTTCAGCTGACATGACCAACCACACTAACAAATTTTGGCGCTATATAAATGCAAGTCTTTTTCTTATTTACATGAACCACTTAAAAATGCAATTCTGATAAACATACAGCTCTAGGACACTTAAACTGATTATTTTCAATTATAACTTTTATAAATCACACAGTTACACTTCCAATGTTTGTGAATCATTAGGGGGAAGCATATGGGTACCATGCTATTGGTCCAAGATCCATAGAAAATAAATCCATCCTTGTTTTAGCTCCTCACTCTTGCTCGTACAACTTCAACAGGATCTGCACTAAGGCATCAATAAATGTTAAAAGAATAAATCCTATAACTTGAGTGTATTTTATTATCCATTATTCTCCATGTAACGACTGTAGCCAAGGAGGCAATTGATGATTGTATGTTCATGTAAACGAGGCGAATATGGCAAAATGAATTCTGCAATTCAACTAAGATGGGTTGAAATATTTTCCTCTGTGCTCTTTACCTTTGATTTCCAGAACTCCTTAATGATCAAATAATAGTACATTGCATCCAGGTAACAGTTTATGGTTGCCAAACACTGAGAGATCTGGAGAAAGACACGCAGAGATGCCAAGTAATCATTTGCTATATAGCATTTTCTTGCTAAAAAGCTCAGCAGCATGGCTACATGATATGGTGTAAAACAGAGAAGGGAGGTGACCAGATTTGAAGAGAGAACATTCATAGATGTCCGCATGTTCATATCTTCTCTCTCTTCATCCACTCTTTGCAATGTTCTGATTATCTGAATACTACAGAAAATCACAGTAACTGCAGCAATTAAAAATATGGTGACCATACTCATGGGAATTATGCCCCTATCCCAAAATTCATAAAAATTCGAGAAGCACATTTCGTTTCGCTGATTACTGTCAGATTGGATATAATTTAGAATGCTTGCAGACCAGACACAAACCCACACCACAGTGCAGGCGATGATGGCTTTCTTTGGCGATTTGAGGGTTCTTGCCAGAAAAGGATGTTTGATGGCGATGTACCGATCCAGAGATATCAGCGTTATTAACAGGATAGACCCATAAGTGTTCAAAAAGTACAGCGACTCCACAAACTCACAGAACCCTGGACCCAGATGCCACTTTCCATCCATCTGGTAGGCATGGATTTTGAAAGGCAGAGAGAAAAGCAGAAATATGTCGGAAAATATCAGGTTTGTCATGTAGATCGTAGATTCCATCCACTTCTTTAAACAGAAGCAGAGTATCCAGAGCACCACTGAATTGATGATCAGTCCCAGGATGAATGTTGGTATATGTACTACATACTGAAATGTCTTCACGAATTCAAAGTTTGTTGTGTTGCTCAACTCACACATATTTCCTGATAAAAGCAGAAGCGGGAAGGTTGGTTGTATATACGGTATCCGACTTAGTTTACCAAGTTCTATTGTGTGCTTCAATTTGCTGTAATTTGTTATTGTAATTTCAGGAGTGTAAACGTTTCAGCACATTAAACTGAAAACACTATTGTAAGTAATAACAACTACCAATTCTTACTTACCAAGACCAGCAGTCACGCAATGTTGGGCAGTTGGCTCTGATAACTTCGTGTTTATAGCATTCACCACATCCTGTGCCACATGCTTGTCAGAATCAGAATGGTGACACAGCTCGCATCAATAAAAAGTGAACTTTACATGACCAGAAACTGAGGCTATGTCTAATGATGGGTGGGAGCATGTAGGAAAAGTACTTAAAAAAAAAATCCCCGCTCATTTTTTTCCTCTGGTTAGATGGCACTTTATTTAAGAAGCATGAAAAAATAGTTAAAGGGCATTTTCAGTTATTCCCACGATGCCTTTGAATGAGCATATGGACCACCCATGTGGTGTTGAGTCACACAGACTGAGGAAGTCCCAGGTTCAATCCTTATCTGTGTTCTGCTAACTGATTTCAGCCTGGTAGCATCTGGAGTGTTGCAGTTGACTACAATACCTCTGGTCTAGGCAGATCAAAACCAGGCAGATTTTCCACCTTGATTATTGTCCTCCAGTGAACCCTGCTGGAAAATATATCTGTGCATATGTTAGGACAGAGGAGGATTAGGTTTGGCTATGATGTATCCCACGCAAGAATAACAGGCTGACATTTGGTTTAGATTTTCAGATCTGTGTCATTTTAATGTCAATGTTAACTCATTTAAGATCTATTTAAGATATTAGGTATCAGCCTTGGCTGCGTGGTAGCACTCTTGCCTCTGAGTCAGAAGGTTGTTTGTTCAAGTACTACTCATCATTGAGGCTGACACTTCAGTGCAGCACTGAGGGAGTGCTGCACTGCCGGTGGTGCCACCTTTCTGATGCGGTGTTCAACCGAGGCCCCATCTGCCCTCTCAGGTGGACGTAAAAGATCCCATGGCACTAACTGTATTTTGAAGAACAGCAGGGGAGTTCTCTAAATCCATCTACTAAATATAATTTTGATCTCAAGTAATTTTATGACATCTAAAATTAAATTACTACTAACAAATAAATAACTAATTAGAAACTAGAAAAGGCAGTGTTGGTACCGAAATATGTGGGAGTTTGTGGGCAGTGAGGCTGACCCGGTATTACCACACCTGCAGGAAATGTCCGTACCTTGAGACACTGCAGCTCAGAGGCCTTGAGCTGGAGTGCAAGTTGGAGACACTCTGACACATAAAGGAGGGGGTGAATTTCTGGATAATTTTCTCTGGCATAGTCACACCTCAGAGGCAAGCACATGTGCAGGAAGGGGAGAGTGTGACTGTCAGTCAGCAGGGTAGGGGAACCGAGGGGAGATAGAGGAGGTAACCCCACAGACACTGGTCCTATCCAACAGGTACAATGTACCTAATTGTGAGAAACCCTAGATGTGTATACATATATACGTAGGATTATCATTTGGTTTAATCTTATGATTAAAGTTTTGGTTTCTTTTTACTGAATTAAATGGTTAAAAGTTGTTCATTCCCGGGATGCTTTAGGGTTTGATGAGTCAGCTGACACTGTGGGTCTAATTGTTTGCTGAAACACAGGATGTGTAAGATTTAACTTGTTTTCAATGCCATGATAGGAAACAGTTAACCAAGGCAGTTTTGAGATAAGGAGATGGAAAAGTGAAGACAGGATAAAAACAAGTTGGCATCTGTTGTTTTGTGGGAAATACATCCTTTCTAGGGGCTTTGTTCACAATAACACTTGTCATGCCATAATCAATTAGCAATGAAGTGGCCTATAAAGATCTTGATCTTTCTTTAACAATTTGTTGCAAAAATCAAAATTGGAAAGGAACAACAACGACAATGTTACTTCTCGACATGGGGAAAGAAAACACGGTTGTATCGTTTATTTCTCTGTATATCTACTGTTTAAATGCTGTGTGTGTGTATATGGACTTGATCTCATACAATAAATGGAAAGTAATTAGAAACCATAATCTGGTGTCAGGAATCAAACTTGTTACATGATTCAATAATTAGGGGGATAACTAGCATCTTCTGCTGCCACGATCGAGAGTCCCGATGGGTGTGTTGCCTAGCTAGTGCCAGGGTAAGGGATATCTTGATGCGGCTGGAAAGGAATTTGGAAAGGGAAGGGGAAGATCCAATTGTCGTGCTCCATGTCAGGACCAATGACATAGGGAAGAAAAGGGAGGAGGTCCTGCTGAGGGAGCATCAGGAGTTAGGAACCACGTTAAAAAGCAAGATCTTAAAGGTGATAATCTCAGGGTTATTACCCGAGCCATGTGCTAATTGACATAGGGAAAAACAGATTAGGAAGGTGAACATGTGGCTAAAGGAGTGGTATGGGGAGGAGAGGGTTCCATTTCATGGGACACTAGCACCAGTACTGGGACAGCGGGTAACTGTACTGTTGGGATTGGTTGCACCTGAACCCGCTGGGACCAAAGTCCTAGCGGAAAGGATAAATAGGGTGGAATAAAGCACTTTAAACTAATAAATGGCGGGTAGGGGTTGGGCTCCATCAGAAACAATTGGAACAATTATAATTTAAAGATTTAAAAAACAAATTAAGTGCAGATTCCAGGTCACAAACAGTGATATAGATACTCCAGGTGAAGCGAATACTAAAATAACTAAAGTAGTTACAGCAGAAGTGACAAATAAGAAACAGGGCAGTAGGGCAGGTTAGGGTGTGTTGCGCAAATAAGAGTTTTATATACCAACACACGAGTATAAGAAATAAATAGAGTGAATTAGAGGCTCAAATGCAGCTTAGAGGGTATGACATGGGGGCCATTACTGAAACATGGCTGCAAGCTGGTCATGATTGTGAGTTAAATATTCCAGGTTAGAAAGGATAGGAAAACTGGAAGAGGAGGAGGGGTAGCCTTATTGATTAAAGATACTATTACAATACAGTATTAGTAATAGAGACTTTAGGTAAGGGAAAGCAATCAGTGAATACTCTATGGTTAGAATTGAGGAATAAGGGAGGACTTAAAGGGGGAAAAATTCGGTATCGCCCCATATGTGGCGCCATTACTGGCAGTGCGCAAAGTTTAGCGCCTGGTGCTAATTATCGCCGCCGACAGCAAACTTGGCTTTTATCACCCCTGGAGGTGATTGGAGCGCTAAATCAGGTGCTAAGGCCGAGGAGCAAGGCGCTACCTCAGAGGGCGGGCGCAGCGCAGGTGCTGTCAGTTAGTGATTGAACACAGACACACTGGCGCCGGTCAGTTCTTAAAGGGGAGGGTCGATCTAGCTCTGCAGCCACACCCTGCTCACTGGAGCCTTGAATCTCGGCCTGGGCAGACCTGTGGCTAAATCTAGCAGCCAAACACTATGGAGAGGGCCAGGGAGCGAGCACAGCACTTCAGCGAGCGGGCTTTGGAGGCTCTGGTTCGCGGGGTGGAGCGCAGAAGATCCATTCTGTACCTAGAGAGTGGCAGGAGGCCTTTGCCACGCGAGTACAGAAGAGTGTGGAGGGAGGTGGCTCAGAGAGTGTCCTCAAGCAGCATGGTGCCTAGGACCCATGTGCAATGTAGGAAAAAGTTCAATGACCTCACTCGGGTCATCAGGGTGAGTGCCTTTTTTTCAAAACTTCTTCATCCCTTCATCTCAACCTCACTTTATGGCCAGAGGGTCTTGAAAGCCCCAATGCCCAACACTCATCCAACACCTATGGCCCTTTCATCAAACACACACGCACATTCCACACTTTGCATACAGTAAGGGCTATTCAACCATGGGAGGCATTTCAGGCAAGATCATGGCTGCATACAGTAAGGACTATTCAACCATGGGAGGCATTTCAGGCAAGATCATGGCTGCATACAGTAAGGGCTATTCAACCATGGGAGGCATTTCAGGCAAGATCATGGCTGTATATTTACTCAAACACTGTCCTTTTCCTTGCAGGCCAAGCTGTCTCACAATAGGAGACAGCAGCAACGGACCGGTGGAGGGCGGCCTCACCTTCAAGCCCTCAGCAATTTTGAGGAGCGCGTCCACAGGATTGTGGCAAGCCGGGTGATTGGTCCCATCGCTACTGGAGACGCCGACCCCGTTCTGGACAGCAATGGTAAGGTCATCACCTTTTTGTTCTCTCTCCTTCCACTTGTTCCTCACAACAGCAGCCTTTGACACTTTCAATCCAAATCACTAATTCGCTGCACTCATGCCTCCCTTGCTGCCACCCTGTCCTCACGCTAAAGCCACTCTTGTACCTCCCTGCTTTCAGATGGTGATTCACCAGGTGAGGAGACGGGCCCTCAAGCTGCCAGTGAGAGTGAAGCTGAAGGCGAGGAGGAAGAGGAAGCCGGACCATCAGCGCCACCCTCTACCGAGGCAGCCCATGCCCATACTGGGGACACGCCTTCCCTGGAGGGGAGCAGGGGGGGATGGTCTGATGAGGGTGAAGCTCCAGGACCCAGAGGGCTGCAGCAACGCGATGGGGGTAGGGAAGCTCGGGGGCCTTCTCCCCGGCGGGAGAGTATGGCCTCGAGTCCTGCTGCACTGGACGCAGACGAGGAGCGGGTCCTCGCTGAAATGAGCGCCTAGGCGGAGCAAAGGCACACTGAGCTCATGGCTGCAGTGGCAAGGATGCCCGAATCCATTGAATCACTGGCAAGGAGTGTGGAGCACTTCGCTGTAGCACAGGTGGCTGCCACGCAAATGCTAAGTGCTGCAATGCAGTCAGTGGCTGGTCTCATGCAGACACAGATTGAGGCCACGCGAGCACTGAATTATGTGAATGACTTTTTTTTTGGTGCATCTTTCTATTACTTTGTCATGCGGAAATGAGACACACAGAGTTTGTGAAATAAAGAAGTGTCTGTATTCAAAATGTACATGTTTGGTCTTTGCACTCATTGTTGCCTTGACCAGCTTAAGGGTTGCGGGATGGTTTCATTCAGGTTATTTGAATGGCAGAAGCCATTCCCTCAGAGGGGGCCTAGAAGCGACTTGCTATGAGCCTTTGATGGACGGCCCTTCCACTTTGTGCCTCCCTCCCACCTTGGTGTTGCTGATGATCATCCTCCTCATCTTCCTCCTCCTCCTCCTCCTCCTCTGTTGGTGCTCCAATGTCTGGTGGCATTGGCTGGGTCCTGAGGATAGCAAGGTTATGCAGCATGCACCACACAACAACGAAGTGGGAGACTCGCTCAGGCGATTACTGCAGGGCTCCTCCAGAATGGTCCAGACAGCGGAACCGTTGCTTGAGCACGCCGATTGCTCAACGATGTTCCTGGTAGCTTGATGGCTCTCGTTGTATTGTAGCTCAGCTGGGGTGCTGGGCGAACGGAGCGGTATCATCAGCCAGGTGCACAGAGGATATCCCTTGCCCCCGAGAAGCCAACCTCCTGGGTGATGTGGTGCCTGGAAAAGGTCGGCCACAGAGGTCTGGCACAGGATGAAGGCATCGTGGCTGCTGCCTGGAAAGTGGGCATTGACAGCGAGTATCAGCTGTCTGTGGTCACAGACCAACTGGACGTTTAAGGAATGGAAGCCCTTTCGGTTGCGGAAATCCTTGGCATTCTCTTGCGGTGCCCGCAAAGCCACATGCATGCAGTCAATGGCGCCCTGCACCATGGGGAAGCCCGCTATCAACGCAAAGCCCGTTGTGCGTTCTTGCTGCTTGTCCGGGGTCATGGGGAAAGAGATGTACTCTCGTCTCCTTTTAAAGAGGGCATTTGTTACCTGACGGATACAGCAGTGCACCGCGAACTGGGAGATATTGGCGATGTCCCCAGTAGCTGGTTGAAATGAGCCGGTGGCATAAAAGTTGAGAGCCTCTGTTATCTTCACTGCCACTGACAGAGACGTCCTGCTCCTCAGTTGAGGCTGCAGATCTGGCTGAAGCAGGTGGCAGAGCTCAGTGATCACCTCCTTGCTGAATCGCAGCCTTCGCAAACACTGCTCCTTAGACATATTAATGTAGGAGAACTGTTGGCGAAAAACCCTGGGCGGGTAAGGTCTCCTGTACCGAGGCCTGTTGGCCCTCCTCTGTCTGGCCATGATTGCCACTCTCTCTCTGCGTCTCTGTTCCCTCCGAATGCGATGGAGAAGGACAATGTTCCCATCCATTGCAGCCCCCATAGTATCTGGGTAATCAAAGTTATGAAGGTCTAAAAGCAAAGTACCTGCAAAGTTATGGTCAGAAGCCAAAACTACCTCAGACAGCGTTGACTCAATGCAGAAGTCTCTCTTTCTCTCTTTGTCTCTCTCCAAATCTCTCTCTCTCTCTCAGAACGAGTGGTGCAAAAATGGCTACCACACAAAAGCCAGGAAGAGGCCCCCTTTAAATAGCGACCCCAGTGACTGGGAAGTGTTCCAGTCAACCTGTCGTTGGTAGCGACAGGCGGAAAGGAGGGGGGCGCCACTGAATTTCTGGTCCGGGGCGCCCAAGGGCGTTGCACTCTCGAATGACGTCAAGATCTACGTGCGCAGGAGATCGGGCGGTATTGTTTAGCGCCACCGCAAAAGGTCCGGTCAATTTCGCGAGAGGTGCAGATATCGCCGCGCCCGGGCGCTAGTTGGTTTGCGCCCCACTTAGCGCCCTCTTAAGGCGCTAATGGGTGGTGCTACTAACTGAATTTTTCCCCCAAAATGTAATGGTAATTTCTACAGGCCTCCTGACAGTAGCAATGAAGGGCAGAATGTATTAATTCAGAGATTACAGAGGCTTGTAGCAAAAGCAAAGTTGTTTTAATGGGATTCTTTCATTTTCATGTAGATTGGGAAGAGCAGAGTAGCTCAAGTCAGAAAGGTAGTGAATTTCTTGAGTGCATTCCAGATAGTTTTCTGGAGCAATATGTTCGAGAACCAACAAAAGGGCAGAGCATACTAGATTTAGTAATGAGCCAGACCTAGTTAATAATATAACAATTAGGGAACATTTATATAACAGTGATCATAATATCTTTGAATTTAATGTTAGGTTTGAAAAGGAGAAACGTAACACAGTTCCTAAAATTCTAGATTTTGGTAAGGCTAACCTTAATAGAATGAGACAGAGACTGACGACAGCAAACTGGTCAAAACTGTTATCAGGTAAAACTACAGATGAGCAGTGGGAGGCGTTCAAAAAACAATTTAGCTTAATACATGACCAGTATATACCCCTAAGAGCCATGGTCAACAAAAGAGGTGAGAGATAACATAAAACTAAAGGAAAAAGCATACAAAAGTGTAAAGAATAATGTAGATCCAGGGGACTGGGAGAGATATAAAGAACAACAAAGGTAGACAAAAGAGATAGTACGAGCTGTAAAAAAGGATTACAAAAAGAAACTTGTGAGAGATATCAAGATTAACACAAAAAGATTTCCCAATTATATTAGAAGAAAAAGAGTAGTCAAGGGTTTCAGGAATTGACCCTTTAGGTTGGAAAATTGCAAACGTAACTCCATTATTTAAGAAAGGTGAGAGAGAGAAACCAAGACATTATCGACCTGCTAGTCTAACATCTGTTGTGGGGAAGTTGTTAGAATCTATAATTAAGGACCAAGTAACTGAGCACTTAGAGAAATTTGAGCTGATTAGAGAGAGCCAACATGGATTTGTAAAGGGTAGGTCACGTCTATCGAACCTCATTGAATTTTTTGAGGCAGTCACTAAAGTATTGACAAGGGAATGTCTATGGATGTAGTTTACATGGACTTCCAGAAGACATTCAATAAGGTTCCACATAAGAGACTGTTGCCAGAATTAAAGCTCATGGAATTGAAGGCAAATTATTGACCTGGTTAGGAGATTGGTTAGGCGGTAGAAGACAGAGAGTAGTGATAATGTGTATGTACTCAAATTGAAAGGAAGTGACTGGTGGTGTCCCACAGGTTTCTGTGCTGTGGCCTCAACTATTCACTATATTTATGAATGACTTAGATAACATAATAGAGAGCCATAGACCATTTTGCCGATGACACAAAGATTGATAGCATAGTAAGTAGAGTAAACAAGAGCATAAAATTACAAAGAGACATGAATATTAAGGGGAGGAAGTTTTGCTACAGCTATACAAAGCCATGGTTAAACCGCATCTGGAGTACTGTGTACAGTTCTGGATACAGCACCTAGAAAGGATATATTGACCTTGAAAGAAGTGCAGCGCAGTTTCACCAAAATGTTACCAGGGCTCCAAGGGTTAAATTATGAGGAGCGATTACATAAACTAAGAAGAAAGAAAGACTTGCATTTATATAGCACCTTTCATGACCACCAGATGTTTCAAAGCCAATAAAGTACTTTTGAAGTGTAGTCACAATTGTAATGTAGGAAACTCGGCTTATGTTCCCTCAAATATAGAAGGTTAAGAGGTGATTTGATTGAGTTTTTTAGCATTTTGAAAGGAACTGATAGGGTAGATAGAGAGAAACTTTTCCCACTGGTGGCGGGTTCTAGGACAAGGAGACATAACCTTAAAATCAGAGCCAGGCCACTCAAGAGAGAAGTTAGGAAACACCTCTTCACACAAAGAGTGGTAGAAGTATGGAACTCTCTCCCACAAAAAGCAGTACAGGAAACTTTGGTTTATCCGGAGGTTATATGTCCAGAATACTCGATCTAATGGCAAAAATCAGGAGCCGTTTTCTATATGTTTTTTTAGTTCTCGTTGCTTTTTTTTTCCCAGTCAAGCACTGCAAGGTCTGTAGCTATAGCAACAGCTTTAGCTACAGACGCTTGCAGCTGCAGCCGACTGTTTTGAAGCTGTTGCTAAGCAACAGGGTTTGTTGATTCACACGGATCTTCTCAGTTCCGTATGTTTAAACATTAACTCTGGTATGTCCGGCACTTTTGATGTTACGGCACCAGCTCGGTCCCGTTAGTGCCGGATATCAGAAAGTTTCCTGTAGATGCTAGCTCAAATAATAATTTTAAATTTGAGATTGATAGATTTTTGCTAGCCAAGGGTATAAAAGGATATGGAGCAAGGAGGGTGGATGGAGTTAGGATACAAATCAGCCATGACGTCATTGAATGGCAGAACAGGCTCGAGGGGCTGAATGGCCCAATACTGTTCCTATGTCCCTATGTCCTGGCCAATATTTATTCCTCAACCAACATCACAAAAACAGCTTATCTAATCATCATCTTATTGCTGTTTATGGGACCTTGCTGTGCGCAAATTGGCTGCCACATTTCCTACATTACAATAATGACTACACTTCAAAAATACCTCATTGGGTGTAATGTGCATTGGGATGACCTGAGGTTGTGAAAGGTGCTATATAAATGCAAGTTCTTTTCTTTATATAATTAACTCTAGCATTAAAGCAACACTGACTGGAAAATGTAACATTTATTGTCTAGTATTACATGTGAAGAAGGGTCATTTGTTTAAGTTACTGGAGGTTAGTGATAGGTTGAAGATCTGCCTTCTTTGAGATGTTTAAAGACTCGCGGGGTGGAATTTTCACATTGGAGAAGGTACGGGTTTGGAGGCGGGTCGGCAGTTAAAAGCGCGGAAAATGACAACACGTTGGCAACCCGTTGTCATCCTGCCGACTTCCGCCTTTAACTCGGGCGCATTTCAAGGCGTGCCACGGATTCGCTCAGGAGAGGTGGCTGACCTCATTGAGGTATGTAACTGCTCATTTACAGACCCTTAACTACCTTTATAACATCAGGTTTGGACTTTAACTGGTTGCGCACGGGATTCATGCACCTCGGGAAACTCGCCAGTGAAGGGGAGACAGGAGCTCAGTGGCTATTGTGTTACTTCATTAAGTGACAGCTGAAAAAAGGACATAACTACTCACACCTTACACCTGCCTCCTTGCCTAAGGGAAAGGATCTGGCTGACACCATTTTGTGCAGAGATTTAGCTTTCAGGGGTTTGCAAGTCATTTCTGCAACCTTGGAAGCCACTCTCACCACATTGCTAGTCACTCTCACTACATTGAAGGATTGTGCCTCTGATCTTCACTTTGCCTGGCATCTATTAAATCAGCATTGGTGCCACTTATGCTGTCTCACCTTGGAACTCAGAATCGGACCAAAATGAGCCCCAGCACAAACAACACCAGCCTCACCAGCAGCAGCAGCAACCACAACCCCGAGACCGGAGCCCACAGCCCCGAGACCGGAGAAGCAGCGGACCTGCGCGGGAGCAGCCCGAGGCGGGAGAGCTTAAAGGCTTGAGAGGGAGCAGTCAGAGGCACCGAGGCCCACAGCCCCGAGACCGGAGAAGCAGCGGACCTGCGCGGGAGCAGCCCGAGGCGGGAGAGCTTAAAGGCTTGAGAGGGAGCAGTCAGAGGCACCGAGGCCCACAGCCCCGAGACCGGAGCAGCAGCGGACCTGCGCGGGAGCAGCCCGAGGTGGGAGAGCTTAAAGGCTTGAGAGGGAGCAGTCAGAGGCACCGAGGCCCACAGCCCCGAGACCGGAGAAGCAGCGGACCTGCGCGGGAGCAGCCCGAGGCGGGAGAGCTTAAAGGCTTGAGAGGGAGCAGTCAGAGGCATACCAATCCAGGTTCCAGGAGAGAGGTAAAAAGTAATCCAAGCGTGACGTCACCAGGGAGCAGGTAAGTGATTGGTTGGTGAGTATTTCTCTCTTTTCAATACAAGCTTGAATTCTGTGGTGTTAAATTTCTGTGGTGTAGTGGGGACAGTTGGTAAATAAAGCGCCCTAGAGTATACCTGTAACTGGGGTATTGAATAAATTTTTAAATTAATTAAAGGAGTAAGTCATGGCAGGAGAGTTCAGACCCGTGTTCTGCTCCTCTTGCTCCATGTGGGAAGTCAGGGACGCTGCCAGTGTCCCTGACGACCATGTGTGCGGGAAATGCATCCAGCTGCAGCTACTTGTAGACCGCATTGCGGCGCTCGAGCTGCGGGTGGATGAATTTTGGAGCATGCGCGATGCTGAGGGGGTCGTGGATAGCACGTTTAGCGAGTTGTTCACGCCTCAGGGTAGGGCAGCACGGGGGTGACCATCAGGCGGAGCAACAAAGGCAGGCAGGTAGTGCAGGGAACCCCTGCGGACATCCCCCTTTCAAACAGGTATACCAAGTTGGATACTGTTGAGGGGGATGACTCACCAGGGGAAGCCAGCAGCAGCCAGCTTCCTGGCACCAGGGACGCTTCTGCTGCTCAGGAAGGGAGGAAAAAGAGTGGGAGAGCAATAGTGGTAGGGGATTCTATCGTAAGGGGAACAGATAGGCGTTTCTGTGGCCGCAAACGTGACTCCAGGATGGTTTGTTGCCTCCCTGGGGCCAGGGTCAGGGATGTCACTGAGCGGCTACAGGGCATTCTTAAGGGGGAGGGTGAGCAGGCAGAGGTCGTGGTCCACATTGGGACCAACGACATAGGTAGGAAGGGGGATGAGGTCCTGCATCAAGAATTTAGGGAGCTACGTAACAGATTAAAGAGCAGGACCTCAAAGGTTGTAATCTCTGGATTACTCCCAGTGCCACGTGCTAGTGAGTATAGGAATGGAAGGATAGAGCAGATGAATGCGTGGCTAAAGAGTTGGTGTAGGGGGGAGGGTTTTACTTTCCTGGATCACTGGGCCTGCTTCTGGGAAAGGTGGGACTTGTACAAGTCTGACGGGTTGCACCTGAACCAGAGCGGGACAAATATCCTTGCGGGGAGGTTTGCTAGCACTGTTGGGGGGGGTTTAAACTAACTTGGCAGGGGGATGGGATACAGAGGGGAGCTGAAATAGGGGGTGATGTGCTGCCAATTATAGAGAAAAAAACAAGTCAGCTTGGTAGACAGGGCAAATATATAAGGGCAAGGCTGGATGGCATCTATTTTAATGCAAGGAGTCTTGCAAATAAGGTGGATGAACTGAAGGTGTTGATAAACACATGGGAGTATGATATTGTTGCTATCACGGAGACATGGTTGAGGGAGGGGCAAGACTGGCAGCTCAATATTCCGGGGTACAGAATCTTCAGGCGAGACAGAGGGGGAGGTATAAGAGGAGGGGGTGTCGCAATATTAATTAAGGAGTCAATTACTGCAGTAAGGAGGGATGATATATTAGCAGGTTCCTCTAATGAGGCCATATGGGTGGAGCTTAAAAACAAAAAGGGGGCAAGCACTTTGCTGGGAGTGTACTATAGGCCTCCAAACAGTCAGGGGGAGATAGAGGAACAGATATGTAGGCAAATCTCAGAGAAATGTGCAAATAATAGGGTAATAATAATGGGGGATTTCAACTTCCCCAATATTAACTGGGATAGTCAGAGTGTGAAAGGCTCAGAGGGTGTAGAATTCTTAAAGTGCATCCAGGAGAGCTTTTTGAGCCAGCATGTAGAAAGTCCTACAAGAGAGGGGGCGGTACTGGACCTAATTCTAGGGAATGTGGCCGGCCAAGTGGAAAAAGTGCTAGTAGGTGAGCACTTTGGTGACAGTGACCATAATATGGTAAGATTTAAGGTGGTCATGGAAAAGGACAGGGATGGGCCGGAAATAAAGGTTCTAAATTGGGGGAAGGCCGATTTTAATAGGATAAGGCAGGATCTGGCCAAAATGGACTGGGATCAGCTACTTGTAGGAAAATCCGCATCAGAGCAATGGGAGGCTTTCAGAAGGGAGATTGGATCATACAATGGCAACATGTTCCTGTGGTGTATGTAACCTGTTCCACCTTAAGAGAACTTAAGCCTGGTCCACCTTAAGAAAGGTACTACTTTCTTTGGCTGCTGTATACGTAATACCGGTGGTGACCACACCGGTATATAAGCACAGTGTAATAATATTGTATTCAGTATAGTCCGACCTCCAACCAGTAAAGACCTGTTGAATTTACTCTTGTGGTCTGTGTAGTAATTCTCACTATAACACACAGACTTAACAGTGGCGACGAGTCCGATTCTTACCCTGCTGCAGTAATTTCCACGGCGACTTCGTCCACAGACAGGACGTCGAAGAGAGGTTTCCACCCTCATCACCTACGGGAAGACACGTCGAGCGGCAGGCATCGAGCAACCGGAGTGCAGAAGACATCCTGACCTCGAAGCCTCCATCAGCGACTGTCAGCTTCTTCTACTACCTCGTGGTGGGTAAGCCAGGCAGCGACGCGACAGAAAGTCAACCGCATTGGCTGTACAGACGGGGCTGGGAAGACGGAGGAATAAGGGCGGTGAGGTCGATCGCGACCAGAGATAAGGGCCGGGCCGCTTTCGAGCGAGAGGCGCAGCGCGGGACATCGATCGCGCCCGGAGATAAGGGCCGCATTCGGGCTAAAGGCGCAGCGTCTGGGGAAACTGAAGGCGCGAGAGCCGCGGTGAAGCGGTGACAGCGTCGGGGGACGGGTGAAGACCGCCAAGCGTGGGAAAACCGCCATTTTGTGGGCGGAGGACGACGGCAAGAGCGGGAAGCCGCCATCTTAGATAACATTAAAAATACGATAAATTGCTACGATGCCTAAACATGGGAATATTAATGCCTTCGACAGTGATATAGAAGACTGGGCTATGTATGTAGAACGCATACAAAACTATTCTAAGGCAAATAAAATTCCTGAGACAGATAAAGCACTAACATTACTAAACTTAACGGGTACATACACTACAATGGGTGCGAAGACATACGGGCAATTGAAACACCTGTTATCACCAGATGAACCGGCGGATAAGACGTTCGAACAGATTGTTACTGTCCTAAAAAATCATCTTAGCCCCACGCCGCTGATGCTAGCGGAACGATTTAAATTTTACGATAGAAGACAGCGGCAAAATGAAAGCAATGCTGAATATTTGATGGAATTACGTAAGCTAGCAAAATATTGTCAGTTTGGAACGGGACTGACAGAGGCACTTCGAGATAGATTTGTGTGTGGTTTATTTAAACAGGATACACAAAGGCGACTGCTCGAGGAGAATGAGCTGTCTCTCGAGAAGGCGGTCACTATGGCAGCAGCACACGAGGCCGCAGCGAGAGGCACGGCAGTAATGCAGCTACGGCCACCGGAACTCGGTACAAACAAATTGGGTTTGAGTTCTGTCAAATGTTATCGTTGTGGAAAGACAACGCACGATCAGAACCAGTGTTGGTTTAAAAACCAAGAATGCAGAACGTGTGGCAGGTTTGGCCACATAGCTAAAGTATGCCGGTCAGGAAAGAAGACCAGCAATAAAAAGTCACCGCAAGGAAAATATGCAAAGGTACACAAGGTGACAAAGAACAGTTTGACTGAACAGAAGTCAGATTCAGATGCTAGCAGTAATGAACTGGATAGCTTAAGAATACACAACGTTGGTAAGGATACAGACCTCCAAACAATTTGGGTCACTCTTAAGATAGCAGGAGTCCAAGTAAAAATGGAATTGGACACTGGATCGGCATTGACGGTCATGAATAAGAAAGATTACAGAAGGTTATTCCAACATATTCCCTTACAGGATACGGAGATTATATTGAAAACGTACACGGGGCAAAGAGTGTACCCCATCGGAAAAATAGAGGTAGAAGTGGTCCACAAGGGCGAAGGAAGCCAAGTAATGGACTTATATGTGCTGCCTGAAGGAGGTCCACCACTACTAGGACGGGAGTGGATTAGGAAAATGAATATGGACTGGCACTCCTTGAAAGCACTAACGGTGGATTCCGGGGAAACAGCTGTCAAACCTAAACGATTGTCCAGAATATTGGATGAGGCTAAAGAGGTGTTCCAGCCGGGACTGGGAACACTGAGAGGAATTACGGCAAACATCAAGATTGATGAACATGCACAACCAAAATTTTTTAAAGCCAGACCGGTACCCTATGCAATACGGCCTGTGGTTGAATGGAGCTGGAAGCACTAGAACGTTCAGGGGTACTGTCTAAAGTAGATTGAAGTGAGTGGGCTACGCCCATTGTTCCCGTTATGAAACGTCCTGCGAACAATAAGCCAGGAGATCCAGGGAAGGTTCGCATCTGTGGAGATTTCAAGATCACCGTTAATCCGGTGCTTCACACGGTGCAGTATCCGCTTCCACGGATTGAGGATATTTTTGCTTCACTGTCTGGCGGGAAACACTTCACCAAGATAGACCTGGCGCAGGCGTACTTGCAGATGGAGGTTGAAGAAGAGTCACGCCAATACCTCACGATCAACACGCATCGAGGGTTGTACCGGTACAATAGGCTGGTTTTTGGTGTGGCATCGGCTCCAGCAATTTGGCAGAGGGCCATGGAGCAGGTATTACAGGGAATTCCAGGCACACAATGTTACCTGGACGACATTCTGATCACAGGTGGTGGTGATGAACAGCATCTCGCTAACTTGGAACTGGTGCTCAACAGACTGAAAGAGTATGGACTTAGAGTAAATCGGCAGAAATGTGAGTTCTTCCAGAAGCGGATCTCGTACTGTGGTCATGTCATTGACCGGGAGGGGCTTCATAAGTCTCCTGACAAGATAGCGGCTGTTGTAAAGGCTCCCGCTCCGGAGAATGTCTCTCAGTTGAGGTCGTTTCTAGGATTAATTAACTATTACCATAAATTTCTGCCAAATCTATCCACGGTGCTGCATCCGTTGAACGCTCTTTTACAGAAAGGGGTGCCATGGGACTGGGGCGAAAACTGTAAGAAGGCATTTCGCAAAAGCAAAGAATTGATCACCTCAGAGGAAGTGTTGGCTCACTTCAACCCGACACTGCCTATTCGGTTGGCTTGTGATGCTTCTCCATATGGTATTGGGGCAGTACTCTCACATAAATTGCCAAATGGCACGGAAAGGCCAGTCGCGTTTGCATCCAGATCATTGACCTCCGCTGAGCGCAACTATGCGCAGGTCGATAGGGAGGCCCTTAGCCTTGTATGGGGAGTGAAGAAGTTTAATCATTACCTACAGGGCCAAAAATTCACACTTCTGACGGACCATCAACTGTTGGTGTCCATTTTTAACCCTAAGAAGGGTGTTTCGGTGATGACAGCACAGCGTCTCCAGAGATGGTCTCTTTTCTTAGGGGCACATCAATATCAGATAGAATTCAAAGGTACGAAACAGCATGGCAATGCTGATGGCCTGTCACGCCTGCCACTACCTGAAGATGAAGACACGACGGAAGTTGACCCTGTTGAGTTATTTCATTCGACCATTATCGAGTGTTTACCTGTCACCAACGCAAGTATTGAAAGAGAAACCAGGAACGACCCGACACTGTCCAGAGTCTACGAGGTGACAGTGAAAGGATGGCCAACACGGGGTGATCCTCTGTTACCGGCATTCTCGGCAAGGCGAGACCAGCTGTCCGTCTGCCATGGTACTTTGATGTACGGGATAAGAGTGATTATTCCTCCCAAGTTAAGGGAAAGAGTTTTAAAAGAACTACATGAAGGTCATCTGGGGGGAGTTAAAATGAAAAGTCTTGCTAGGGCTTACGTATGGTGGCCGGGTATTGACCAACAGATTGAGGAGTTAACGAAAAGCTGCGCTGGGTGTCAAAAAGTGCAAAATGCACCTCTGATAGCACCGCTACACCCATGGGAATGGCCTTCAGCCCCATGGCAACGTGTACACATTGACTTTGCTGGTCCATTCATGGACTCCATGTTCCTGATCGCGGTGGACGCACATTCCAAATGGCCAGAAGTCATCAAGATGAATACCACTACTTCAGAAAAGACAATTGCGGTGTTAAGAACAATATTCGCAAGGAACGGATTGCCAGAACAGATCTGTTCGGACAACGGACCACAGTTTGTATCGGAAGAATTCCAACAATTCTTAAAGAAGAATGGAGTTAAACATTATACCTCTGCCCCATATCATCCGGCGACAAACGGGTTGGCTGAAAGATTTGTCCAGACATTCAAAAAGGCTATTAAGGCCATGAATGATGATCAGATTCCGTTGCAACACAAGGTCAATAGGTTCCTGATGTCATATAGAAACGCCGATCATGCCGTGACTAACCAAAGTCCTGCTATAATGTTTTATAACAGGAGGTTGCGGTCCAAGTTGGACTTGTTAAAACCAAATGTGCGGAGGGAAGTGGAAAACAAACAGTTTCGGCATATTAACAGCAAGACCACTCGAACTTTCGACGTAGCACAACCAGTGATGGCAAGGGGCTATGGAAACGACAAATGGCAGTCCGGAACAATCCGGGCCAGACAAGGACCTCTGATGTACACCGTAGATATTGGTCATAATGTGATAAGGCGTCATGAGGATCAACTGGTAGAGTCGAGAGCAAGGGTCGAACCCATGGTTGTGACAGAGACAGCTGTGGAAGACGTTCATGAACCTGAAGCATCTACCTCGGCCGAGAATGTATTTGATGATGATGACACCCAATACATTGGCAACCAACTAGAGGAGGCACCTCAACAACAAGAATCAGAGACCACTGAAAGGCGTTATCCAAGCCGAATCAGAAAGCCTCCTGAGAGACTGAACCTTTGAACTGTTATACCTGAAGTTATATATGTATATATGTTATGTTTATTTGGGGGATATGACTGTTAAGCTAAAAAGGGAGGATTGTGGTGTATGTAACCTGTTCCACCTTAAGAGAACTTAAGCCTGGTCCACCTTAAGAAAGGTATTACTTTCTTTGGCTGCTGTATACGTAATACCGGTGGTGACCACACCGGTGTATAAGCACAGTGTAATAATATTGTATTCAGTATAGTCCGACCTCCAACCAGTAAAGACCTGTTGAATTTACTCTTGTGGTCTGTGTAGTAATTCTCACTATAACACACAGACTTAACAGTTCCCGTAAAGGTCAAGGGTGGTTCCAAAAACCACAGGGAACCTTGGATGTCAGGGGATATACGAGAATGGATTAGGAAAAAAAGGAGGGCTTTTGACAGATACAAAAGGCTAAAGACGGAGGAAGCCCTAGAGGAGTACAAAAAGTGCAGGGGGATACTTAAAAAAGAAATTAGGAGATCAAGGAGGGGCCATGAAATAACACTGGCGAACAAAATAAAGGAAAATCCTAAGATGTTTTATAAGTATATTAAGGGTAAGAGGATAACTAGGGAAAAAATAGGGCCCATTAGGGACAAAAGTGGCAATCTGTGTGTGGAGCTGGAAGATGTAGGAGGGGTTCTAAATGAATTTTTTGCATCTGTTTTCACTATGGAGAAGGACGATGTAGACATAGAAATAGGGCGGGGGGACTGTGATATGCTCGAACATATTCACATCGAGAGGGAGGAGGTATTGGCGGTTTTAGCTGGCCTAAAAATGGATAAATCCCCAGGCCCGGATGAAATGTATCCCAGGCTGCTGTGTGAGGCAAAGGAAGAGATTGCGGGGGCTCTAACACATATATTCAGGACCTCTCTGGCCACAGGGGATGTGCCAGAGGACTGGAGAACCGCTAATGTAGTACCATTATTCAAGAAGGAAAGTAGGGAAAAACCGGCGAACTACAGGCCAGTGAGCCTAACATCAGCGGTAGGAAAATTATTGGAAAAAATTCTGAGGGACAAAATTTGTCTCCACTTGGAGAGGCAAGGATTAATCAGGGATAGTCAACATGGCTTTGTCAAGGGAAGATCATGTCTGACTAATTTGATTGAATTTTTTGAGGGGGTGACGAGGTGTGTGGATGAGGGTAACGCAGTGGATGTGGTATATATGGATTTCAGTAAGGCCTTCGATAAAGTCCCGCACAGGAGACTGGTCAAGAAGGTAAGAGCCCATGGAATCCCGGTGCCTTGGCACATTGGATACAAAACTGGCTTAGTGACAGAAGGCAGAGGGTGATGGTCGAAGGTTGTTTTTGTGACTGGAAGCCTGTGGCCAGTGGGGTACCACAGGGATCGGTGCTGGGTCCCTTGCTGTTTGTGGTCTACATTAATGACTTGGATATGAATGTAAAAGGTATGATCAGTAAGTTCGCGGATGATACAAAAATTGGTAGGGTGGTAAATAGCGAGGAGGGTAGCCTCAGTCTGCAGGACGATATAGATGGGTTGGTCAGATGGGCGGAACAGTGGCAAATGGAATTTAACCCGGAAAAGTGCGAGGTGATGCACTTTGGGGGGACTAACAAGGCAAGGGAATACACAATGAATGGTAAGACCCTAGGCAAGACGGAGGGTCAGAGGGATCTGGGTGTGCAAGTACACAGATCCCTGAAGGCAGCGGAACAGGTGGATAAGGTGGTAAAAAAGGCATATGGGATACTTGCCTTCATTAGCCGAGGCATTGAATATAAGAGTAAGGAGGTTATGATGGAACTGTATAAAACACTGGTTAGGCCACAGCTGGAATACTGTGTGCAGTTCTGGTTGCCACACTACAGGAAGGATGTGATCGCGTTGGAGAGGGTGCAGAGGAGGTTCACCAGGATGTTACCGGGGCTGGAGCGCTTCAGCTATGAAGAGAGACTGGGCAGATTGGGTTTGTTTTCCTTGGAGCAGAGGAGGCTGAGGGGGGACATGATTGAGGTGTACAAAATTATGAGGGGCATAGATAGGATGGATGCTGAGGAGCTTTTTCCCTTAGTAGAGGGGTCAATAACTAGGGGGCATAGATTCAAGGTAAAGGGCGGGAGGTTTAGAGGGGATTTGAGAAAGAACTTTTTCACCCAGAGGGTGGTTGGAGTCTGGAACTCACTGCCTGAAAGGGTTGTGGAGGCAGGAGCCCTCACAACATTTAAGAAGCATTTGGATGAGCACTTGAAATGCCATAGCATAGAAGGCTACGGACCAAATGCTGTAATATGGGATTAGATCAGACAGGGCTTGATGGCCGGCGCGGACACGATGGGCCGAAGGGCCTCTATCCGTGCTGTATAACTCTATGACTCTATGACCAGCAGCCTTCTCCTCACTGACCTGATGCTCCATGGGAGAGGGGATCAGCACAGGGGTGCACCACGCCAGAGGTGACACCCCCAACACAGGGTATACAGGCAGAGGATGAGCTTCATGGACATGACTGAACAGCAGTGCTTCAGGAGGCTCAGGCTATCACGTCAGGTCATCGCAGACATTTGTAGCTTGCTGGAACAAGACGTGGTGGTCATGCTTTACCAATGGCTCTCAAAGTCACCACTACCCTCAACTTCTTTGCCTCAGGCTCCTTCCAGGGATCTGCAGGAGACATTTGCAGGATCTTGTAGTCGGCCGCCCACAGATGCATCACCCAGGTGACCGATGCCATGTTTCACAAGTCAGCCAATTATGTGAACTTTGCCACTGATGAAGCCAGCGTTACTGAGCAGGCGCTCGGCTTTGCGGCTATGGCTGGCTTCCTACAGGTGCAGCGCATCATTGACTGCACATAGCAAGGCACCCCCACATCACCCAGGAGTGTTTGTCAACCACAAGGGCTTCCACTCCCTCAATGTGCAGCTCTCGTCTGCAACCATAAAAAGATCACCGTGCATGTGTGTGCCAGATTCCCAAGGAGCTGTCATGACTCTTTCGTGCTGTGCCAGTCCACCCTCCCTCAGCTCTTCGCACCTCCAAACAGACTTACTGGCTGGCTCTTTGGAGATAAGGGCTAAGACATGGATACCTTAGCCTCCTCAAATTCCTTTCATTCTATGACTTTTCCTAACTAACTTTTAATTATCTTCGCAAGCAGTTCTGCTAAACAAACTCCAAATTCTATCTGTAGAGATTATAATATGTTTATGAGTAATAATGGAAGAAACATAGGTTGGGCCTTCACTGGCCAAATTAAAAATATATTAACATAGTCAAAACCCTAACTTACAAACAACAGATAACTAGCCTGGCAGGGCCGTCCTATGGGCCCCCATGTGGAATGTTTATGTTTCACCTAATCCAACTGATTATAAAGACTGTCTCAAATTCTAATGCAAGCTTTCAAGGAAAATGAAACTTATCATTTAAACACAGTATTATTCGTGTAGCCATATACATTTTAGGTACCCCTAGTTCCTAACAGTCTCCACCTTGAGAGGGAGAAAAACTCTATTTCGACCTTTCATTTTCTACCCTCTACTAACCATGCCAACTCTAAATTATTGGTTCGACAGTTCAATTCACTGTTCCGGTGTTCCAATTCTGCCCCGCCTGGGATATTCCTCTGTTTCTTCTATCTTTCCTGATCTTACCCCGCCTGGGGTCTCATCTATATTGCCTTTGATTTTTGTCCATCATTAATTCATTAGTACAGTTAGTCATGATTATAGATACACATTTGTCTTATGCATCAAAGTCTTACTACACAGCTTACATATATCAAATACACTATCATTACAAGTTGGAGAACTACCAGAGCATGTGAAATAATATGAACCGAAGGGTGTGCTGATATATAAACCCCAATATCCCACTAGTGTGAATCATCCACTATGCTGTCAATTTCAATATCTATTCTCGAGTTGTCTTGCTCCAAAACATAAAATTGCTTTAGGAGGGAGTTCAGTCACATCACGAGCTCACTGAAGTCCTCAGACAACAGGAGAATGTTGTACCCGAATTGTGCCACATAACTGTGCAGCTCATACTGGATCGTATTGGCTTTTCCCATGCTCTGTTACCTACAAAACACAATTATTACTGTCACAGTTATAATTCAGTCTTACAATCATTAGCACGTTGACTAAGTACATACATTTCAAGCGACAATGATACAAAACAAAGAATACAGAAATTGTGAAGAAAGCTGCAGTTTAACGTCTATCCAGAAATAATTATTCTTTCACAGTTTTCAACTGATTGATATGGTACCATTTAGCCACCTTGGCCCTCCCCTTTTTCCCAGGGAATTGCACCAGATAGACCAAAGGACTGGCCCTGTCAATAATCGGGAAGGGGCCAATCCACTTTAGTTCGAAGCAATGTTGCTTCTTCCCATAGTTTAGTACCATTACAACATCTGCCACTTGATATTCAGATGGTCGGACCTTCTTGTCGAAGTATTTCTTTGCCTGGTTTTTTGATTTGCCTGTTTGTGTAGCTACAAACATGTTAGTTTGTTCTATGTTCTCTACCACCATTTCAAGCCATTTTTGGTTGGCAATTCCCTGTACTAAGGGTGTGGCTGAAGGGGTTAACAGATGGGCTGGCATTTGCATTAGTCGCCCGGTCATAGCCTGGCAGGGTAAGATATCTGTTGTGCTATGCGGGGTGGATGTAATAGCCATTAGACACATTGGCAAAATATGGACATTTGGTGGAGTGATCTGCACAAAATTTGTTTAGCACAGTTGTCAGAGTTCTGTTTTCTCTTTCCACCACTCCAGGTGATTGTGGGTGATGGGAGATGTGAAGTTTATGTGAGATACCCATTGTCCGTTGTAGTTCAGCAAAAATTTGGGCAGTAAAGTGTGACCCCTGATCACTATCAACTTGAATTTGCACTCCTCACCTGCAGATCACCTCACCCAATAAAAGGCGAGCTGCTGTCAATGCGGTGTTTGTTTTACATGGAAAAGCCTCCATCCATTTAGTAAATTTATCAACTATAACCAGACAATACCGCAAGCCAGAAGGTCCTGTAGGTAAGGGCCCTGTAAAATCAATTTGAAGGTGGGTCCATGGCCCATCAGGAGGAGGGGGACTGCACAACAGTGTCCGATTAGTGTGGGCACCTGGATTGTGCTGTAAACAGGGCAGACAACGATTCACCCTATGAGTGACATCTGTGATGCAATTGGGATACCAGGCAAATTTGTGTAGTTTCTGAACAGTTGCATCAGCTGAATAGTGGCCTCCTACCGAGTGTGAGTGCAAGAGACCAAAAATTTGGGTGCCATGGATGGGGGAACACAGACAACCGGGAGATCAGACGATACCCACTGCAAGCGGGGGTTGTACATTAACAGGGGAGCAGCTTCCCCAGACTGATCCGGAGCCAATTGTGTGTCCGTAGCCCATGGAGTGGGCTGAGGTAACGGACATCCATTTTGATGCCATGCAATAACAACTGCATAGGGGGAATAACTGGACTGGAGGGAAGGGAGGTCAATGTCCCCACCTTGGATACTAAAGACTGATCTTAAGGGAGGGGTAGGGACTTGCCAGAGGTCACCGTTAACAGCAGCGTCCTTGGCAGCACAATCTGCCTGTGAGTTACCCTGGGTATGTACATCTGAAGAACGTGAATGGGACTTTACCTTATCAACATAGACAGGGGCTGATCATGAATTTAAAGAGTCCCAAAGGGAAGCAAAGAGGTCTGCATGGAGCAGGGTCTTACCACCGACAAAAATTATTCCTAGCATACAGCGGTAAAGATAACAAAGTGTTAATCACATAGGCACTATCTGACCAGATATTAACAGGTATGTCATGAGTCATTTGGATTGCTGTCACCAAGGCTGCAACTTCAGCATATTGGGCGGAGTGGGGAATGCATTTATACTTAAGTTCTCAGTCAGGCATGACTGCTGCAAATCCAGTAAGGGGCTTTCCATCCCTGTGATAGGATGACCCATCAATGTAGACATCCTGGGCATCACTTAGTGGAGTAGGAGAGGCGGAGTGATGGTCGAACGTCAGTGGTGGAAGGGGGCACTCATGGCTTCCCCCCTCATACAGTAGGAGCTGGGGTAGTAGACTTGTCTACCTTTGCGTTATTTCCAAATCTCTCTGAGTTAACAGAAGTTTCCAGTGACTGAGTCGAGCAGAGGAGACCAAAGTGTCCCCCGGTTTAAGTAGAAGACTCAAAGGGGTGTGGGGGCTATGTATGATTGTTTTGTTCAGCCCGGTAATAAACGTGAAGTGTTTGACCACCCAGAAAGTGGCCAGCACAGGTCGCTCACACACAGTGAAATTCTTTTCCACGCCAGTCAAAATACGGGAGGCGAATGCGATTGGCATAAGTTTACCCTGTACCTCTTGGCACAGAACAGCAGCAAGGCTCTGATTGGTGGATCCCACCTCCAGGTGGAAAGGCTTATCTCGGTCAGGGCTTGTCAGGCATGTGGCTTGCATAACGGCAGTTTTAAGGAGGGACACAGCCGTTGTAAGTTCGGTGGTCCAGTCACGGGCCACAGCATCCTTCTAATCCTTTAATAGTTCATATAATGGTTTGGCTAGCTCCGCAAAACTGGGAATAAACGAGTGCTGGTATCCCACTAGGCCCAGAAAGGAGCAAAGTGCAGTTTTGGATGCGGGCAATGATAAACGCTGAATCACCTCAATCTTATGCTGGTCAGGGCTGAGTCCCTTTTGTCCCACAGAAACCCCTAAAAATGTCACTTCTGGCTTTTTGGGGTTAATTTTCAGCCCAGCTTTTAGAAGAAGGTCTAATAGCTCTTCCATTAATTTCATATAAGGCTGTTTGTCAGGTGTTGCAAGCAAAAGGTCATCAACATACTGCACAGGCAGTCGGGTCTCGAAAAAGGTTTCAGTGCCTGAGCCATCCGTTTGTGGAATATAGTTGGGGCGTTGTAAAAGCCTTGAGGCAAACATGTCCAAGTATAACTTTGATCTTCAAAAGTGAAGGCAAACTAGTACTGATCCTCTGACTTAACAGGGATACTCCAAAAGCTGTTTGAAATGTCAAAGGTGGAGAAGTAGCAGCTACCTGGTGGAATCTGGGACAGGAGAGTGGGGGTCTCCTGAAAATCAGGGGCGCCAGCTGGGGTTACCGAATTAAGCTTGTGATAATCAATTGTTAGACGTCAGCTATCATCTGGTTTCTTAACTGGCCAGGTTGGAGAATTAGTGGTAAAAGTGCCAGTGCAGATAACACCCTGCTTTAACAATGAATTGATAGTAGACCGAACATAAGGTTTACTCTCAGCCGGAATGGAATACTGCTTAACAGGAGGGTGGGAGGGTCCATTAATCTCCTCATCTCCCGACATCCGACCACAATCATGTTTGGACTTAGCAAAAACCTCTGAAAATTTATGAATGAATGTATTGACCACGGGGTCTTCAGTCCCGGGAAGGGCGAAATCCTCGGATCTTTTAATTGCATACACCGAATGGGCATCTGAAATAGGTGTCGGTGGTCCCTCATTAAAGTGCCACCAAAGACAATCATTAGCATAGTCGAGGACAGCACAGTGTTTATGCAGTATGTCACTTAGAACATAACATAAGAAATAGGAGCAGGAGTAGGCCAATTGGCCCCTTGAGCCTGCTCCGCCATTCAATAAGATCATGGCTGATCTGATCCTAACCGCCAATCCACTATGACAGGACTATCTCCTGAATCTAACAGCATTAGACACACGAAAACAGGAGCAGGATCAGGCTACACGGCCCCTGGGCCCGCTCCGCTACCCACAGGGCCATGACCTATCCGAACCTAGACTCATGTCCAAATTCCTGCCCGCTCCCCGTAACCCTTAATTCCCTTTTCTACTAGGAAACTGTCTATTTCTGTTTTAAATTTATGTAATGATGTAGCTTCGACAGCTTTTTGGGGCAACATATTCCATGGACCTACCACCCTCTGAGTGAAGTAGTTCCTTCTCATCTCAGTTTTGAAAGAGCAGCCCCTTATTCTAAGACTATGCCCCCTAGTTCTAGTTTCACCCATCATCTGGAACATCCTCCCTGCATCCACCCGATCCAACCCCTTCATAATCTTATATGTTTCAATAAGATCGCCTCTCATTCTTCTGAACTCCAATGAGTAGAGTCCCAATCTACTCAACCTCTCCTCATATGTCCATCCCCTCATCCCCGGGATTAATCGAGTGAACCTTCTTTGTACTGACTCGAGAGCAAGTATGTCCTTTCTTAAGTATGGACACCAAAACTGTATGCAGTATTCCAGGTGCGGTCTCACCAATACCTTGTACAACTGAAGCAATACCTCCCTATTTTTATATTCTATCCCCCTAGCAATGAAAGCCAACATTCCATTGGCCTTCTTAATCACTTGCTGCACCTGCATACTAACCTTTTGAGTTTCGTGCACCAGGACCCCCAGATCCCTTTGTACTTCAGTACTTTCAAGTTTCTTGCCATTAAGATAATAACTTGCTCTACGAATTTTCCTGCCAAAGTGCATAACCTCACACTTTCCAGTATTGTATTCCACCTGCCAAATCTCTGCCCACTTACTTAGCCTGTCTATGTCCCCTTGCAGGTTTTTTATGTCCTCCTCACTCACTACTTTCCCTCCCATCTTAGTATCATCTGCAAACTTTGATGTGTTACACTCGGTCCCCTCCTCCAAATCGTTAATATAGATTGTAAAGAGTTGGGGACCCAGCACTGACCCCTGCGGAACACCACTGGTTACTGATTGCCAGTCTGAATATGAACCATTTATCCCAACTCTCTGCCTTCTGTTAGATAGCCAATCCTCTATCCATGCCAGAATATTACCCCCAATCCCGTGATTTTTTATCTTAAGCAATAATCTTTTGTGTGGCACCTTGTCAAATGCCTTTTGGAAGTCTAAATACACTACGTCCACTGGTTCACCTTTATCCACCCTATATGTTACTTCCTCAAAGAACTCCAGCAAATTTGTCAAACATGACTTCCCCTTCATAAAACCATGCTGACTTTGTCTTATTAAATTATGATTATCCAAATGTCCTGTTACTGTCTCCTTAATAATGGACTCCAAAATTTTACCTACCACAGATGTTAGGCTAACCGGTCTATAGTTTCCAGCCTTCTGTCTACTGCCCTTTTTAAATAAGGGTGTTACATTAGCAGTTTTCCAGCCTGCCGGGACCTTTGCTGAGTCCAGGGAGTTTTGGAAGATAATTACCAATGCATCCACAATCCCTACCGCCACTTCCCTCAAAACCCTGGGATGTAAGCCATCAGGTCCAGGTGATTTATCCGCCTTGAGTCCCATTATTTTACCAAGTACTACTTCCTTAGTGATTTTAATCGTATTTAGCTCCTCCCCCCCTATAGCCCCCTGCTTGTCAAGTGTTGGGATATTCTTGGTGTCCTCTACTGTAAAGACTGATACAAAATATTCATTCAGTGTTTTTGCCATCTCCATATTTCCCACCATTAATTTCCCGGTCTCATCCTCTAAGGGACCAACATTTACTTTAGCCACCCTTTTTCTTTTTATATAACTATAAAAACTCTTACTATCTGTCTTTATATTTTTTGCTAATTTACTTTCATAATCTATCTTCCCTTTCTTAATCAATCTTTTTGTTATTTTTTGCTGTCTTTTAAAGTTTTCCCAATCCTCTATCCTCCCACTAGATTTGGCTACCTTATATGCCCTTGTTTTTAGTCGAATACTATCCTTAATTTCTTTACTTAGCCACGGATGGCTGTCTTTTCTTTTACACCCTTTTTTTCTCAGTGGAATATACTTTTTTTGGAATTTGTAAAATAACTCCTTAAATGTACACCACTGATCATGTATCGTCTTATCCTTTAACCTATTTTCCCAATCCACTTTACTCAATTCCGCTCTCATACCTTCATAGTCTCCTTTATTCAAGCTTAGCACGCTTGTTTGAGATACAGCCTCCTCACCCTCTAACTGAATATGGAATTCAACCATGTTATGGTCACTCATTCCAAGGGGATCCTTTACTAGGACATTTTTAATTAATCCTGTCTCGTTACACAGGACCAGATCTAAGGTTGCTTGCCCCCTGGTTGGTTCAGTTACATACTGCTCAAGAAACCCATCCCTAATACACTCAATGAACTCATCCTCAAGGCAGCCCTGCCCAATTTGATTCGTCCAATTTATATGATAGTTAAAATCCCCCATAATTATAGATGTTCCCTTATTACAAGCCTCAACTATTTCCTGATTGATACTCCGTCCAACCGAGTTGCGACTGTTCGGAGGCCTATATACTACACCCACTAGTGTTTTTTTCCCCTTATTATTCCTTATGTCCACCCAAACTGTTTCATTATCCTGATCCTTTGACCCAATATCATTTCTCTGTATTACAGTGATTCCTTCCTTTATTAACATAGCCACCCCACCTCCCCTTCCTTCCTGCCTGTCCTTCCTGGTTGTTAAATAACCTGGTATGTTTAATTCCCAGGCATTGTCACCCTGCAGCCATGTTTCTGTAATGGCCACAAGATCATACCCATATGTTGTTATTTGTGCCTTTAACTCGTCTATTTTGTTACGAATGCTACGTGCATTCAGATAGAGAACTTTCAAATATGTTTTGTGACACTTAGTTCCTGCTATTGCCCTTTTTATTACTTTACCTTTTACTCCACACCTTCTACCCCTTCCTGACACGCTCTGGTTTTTAATTTCCCCACTGCTACCTAAGTCTTTGACCTTCTCTGTTGTCATTTTTATTATTTGCTCTCTAGGAACCTCCCCCCCACTAGTTAGTTTAAAGCCCTCTCTACAGCCCTAGTTATATGATCCGCCAGGACTCTAGTCCCAGCACTGGCCAAGTGAAGCCCGTCCCAACGGAACAGCTCCCTCCTGTCCCAGTACTGGTGCCAGTGTCCCAGGAAGCAAAACCCATTTCTCCCACACCAGTCTTTGAGCCACGCATTTAACTCTCTTATTTTATTTGTCCTAGCCAAATTCGCTCGTGGCTCAGGTAATAATCCAGAGATTATTACCCTTGTGGTTCTGCTTTTTAATTTGGCCCCTAGCTGCTCAAACTCCCTCAGCAGAACCTCCTTCCGAGGATACCTTTCTGGTCATGGGTGGCCATATATACAGGAGAGGAGACATCGACGGAATTCCCATCAATGGACAAGACTGTGGAGCTCAATCCCTGATTAACTAACTGAGTAGAAGCATTGGCCCAGAAATTCGGGTCTCCACGGGTGAGTACGCGCTGTGTACTCACGCGTGGGCCCGATGGAAGTGCCGGTTTTCTGCATGCACTGCGCATGCGTGGGAAACCGGCACTTCCGTTCCTCTGAAAGCAAGGGTTCAGGGGTCGAACGTGTGCACGGGGGAGGCTGCGCGTGCGCTTTGAACTTACATTTTTTTTACAGGTTTCTCCGGGAGGGTAAGTCTTTAGAATTTAGAAATTTAAAAAGCAGGCGTATGGCCTGCTTTTTACAAGGTAAGTGGTCAATTAATTAAAATTAAAACATTTTTTCCACAGGTTTATTATTTTTAAATACTTTAAAGCAAGGTAAGTTTAGTTTTAGCCCCGTTAGAATATAAAATTATTTTTTCAAAAATTTAAATTATTGTTTAAAATAGTTATTTAATGTAATTTATAGTTTATTTAAATAGTGTGATTAAAAAAAAAAATT
Source organism: Somniosus microcephalus (assembly GCF_052327205.1). Taxonomy (NCBI): domain Eukaryota; kingdom Metazoa; phylum Chordata; class Chondrichthyes; order Squaliformes; family Somniosidae; genus Somniosus; species Somniosus microcephalus. The sequence continues at coordinate 93,125,034 of NC_140992.1, read as the reverse complement.
ATTTGCAGGTTTACTGCTATTTTGGGGCCGTAGTATTTATAAGTCTTGACAGGTCTTCCTGTCAAGACTTATGAATGGGCTTTTCCCTCCTCCGATTGGCTGCCCATGGCCCACGTGATCCCAGGGGATGCATCGAACTAACTGCGCCCCTGGGATACGCAAGCACTGCGCGCCGGCAGCTAGGCCAGGCCTCGGATCAGAATTCCACGGGGCCCTACAGCTCAACTGCCGGCGCGCAAGGTAAGTGCAGGTCGGGGGCTTGCACCGCGGGAAGCCCCCGACCCGAATTTCTGGGCCATTAAAGCCAAAAAGCTTTAGAGCGGTGCAAGAATGGGAAAAGGGAACGGGGTCATGTAAAATAGTTACAGCAGAACCGGAATCCACAAGCATAACATGGGCTTTGCAAATCGATTGTATGATTTGTACGACCAGTCCCAGAAAAACCTTGCTATCCTCAAACTCCTGATGGTGGCGTCTTGAGGCAAGTCGTGCCTCATCTGCCAAGGCTTGTTCTTGATGGAGAAGTGTACGGACTGTGGCGTGTCGGCCTTGCCAGTCCTGTAAGTCTCTTTCAAGTTGTGCATTTCTCTCTTTCAGGAGTACAACTTCACCTCCCAAGCGAACAGCACACAAGTGGGGCGCGTAAGCCAGCCTATTTCTGGCTTCCTTAACTTTATATTTCTTTGCACCCACCTGAGATGCTATCTCACCCCAAATCTCAAAGTAACTCTTCTCAATCTTCTCATCACCCTGCACTATTCTGATTACTACTTGAGCCCCCGGAGCCCATAACTTATCCGAAAGACTGTTGGCAACCTTTTCTCTAAAATATGCATCTGCCAATTCGTTTTTACTTTACAACCCGATAAGAATGCTTAGTACCATTATAGACCGAACCTGTCCTCAACTCGTTTCGACCACAACAACCCTGTTGCACACCTGGCTGGCTCGCCAATTCCTAATTAACTTTTAATGATCTTCGCAAGCAGTTCTGCTAAACAAACTCCAAATTCTATCTGTAGAGATTATAATATGGTTATTAGTAATGATGGAAGAAACATAGGTTGGGCCTTCACTGGCCAAATTAAAAATACATTAACAAAGTCAAAACCCTAACTTACAAACAACAGATAACTAGCCTGGCAGGGCCATCCTATGGGCCCCCATGTGGAATGTTTATGTTTCACCTAATCTAACTGATTAAAAAGACTGTCTCAAATTCTAATGCAAGTTTTCCAGGAAAACGAAACTTATCATTTAAACACAGTATTATTCGTGTAACCATATACATGTTTAGGCACCTCTAGTTTCTAACACAATGCTGCTTTAAATATCTGTGCTGAAAATGAGTCATCGGTGACCTCAGCAGACCCACTCCAATTAACTGGGCCGAGAAACCCGCATGACTGTTTCAATTCATATAATTGAGTGCAGAACACGCTGTTGAAAGGTTTGGGTTGGCGACCCACTACGTGGCCCGCACACACCAGGTAAAGATTCCGGCCAAGGAGTCATTCCACATGCCAATGCTTCCAGCAGTGAGTGGAGCTCACAGGATAGACAAACATGGTCTGTGTTCCCATGATTTCACAAGATGCATTCTCTGTGAATACCACTCTGCTGGGAATACCAGATTGTGGAATCATCTCACTGTTGTTGCTGGCTTCCATAAATTACTCTACCTGCAAATAAACCTGTTTGGTACTTTAGTCTGTTAGTAAAGTGTCTGATATGACTAATATTAATTATGTTCTGTAATTTCATGGGTCCATTACTCATGCATCGTATAGAACACAGTTGTAATATTTAGTTGCTAAACTGGCCAGTCCCTTTAAGATTATTGATCAGCTACTACCTGTCGGAGAGTGGTTTACATAGGTCCTGAAGTCAATAAAAAACTAATTACCAATATTGAAAATTTCTCTAGATTGCCAATTGATTAGCTTCTCGTTATCTCAACCAACTCTCCAGATTATCTCAAGGTCAGTAAAAACAACAGGAAATAACTGGGTTTCTTTCTTTTTCTGTATTTAAAACAAATTGTTTTAAAGCGTCAGCGGCGGCGGCGGGAGAAATCTCAGTGGCGGCGGGGATATAAAAAGGTACCAGAGACTCAGGTAGGCCTCAGAGCATCAGCGGCGGCGGCGGGAGAAATCTCGGTGGCGGCGGGGATATAAAAAGGCCCCAGAGGCTCAGGTAGGCCTCAGAGCATCAGCGGCGGCGGCAGGAGAAATCTCAGCGGCGGCGGGGATATAAAAAGGCCCCAGAGGCTCAGGTAGGCCTCAGAGTGTCACCGGCGGCGGCGGGAGAAATCTCGGCGGCGGCGGGGATATAAAAAGGCCCCAGAAGCTCAGGTAGGCCTCAGAGCATCACCGGCGGCGGCGGGAGAAATCTCGGCGGCGGCGGTGATATAAAAAGGCCCCAGAGGCTCAGGTAGGCCTCAGAGCATCACCGGCGGCGGCGGGAGAAATCTCGGCGGCGGCAGTAATATAAAAAGGCCCTGGAGGCTCAGGTAGGCCTCAGAGCATCAGCGGCGGCGGCGGGAGAAATCTCGGCGGTGGAGCGACTATAAAAAGGCCCTGGAGGCTCAGGTAGGCCTCAGAGCGTCAGCGGCGGCGGCGGGAGAAATCTCGGCGGTGGAGCGACTATAAAAAGGCCCCAGAGGCTCAGGTAGGCCTCAGAGCGTACTAATATCCAATCTCAGAGTGGGAAAGAAGTAAAAAGTAATCAAAGTGTGACATCACCAGAAAGCAGGTAAGTGATTGGTTGGTGAGTATTTCTCTCTTTATAAACTTTAACTCTGTGGTTTATAGTTTCTAAAGTCTCTGTGGTGTAGCGGGGACTGTTTATAAACCAGGGCCCTTAAATATACCATTTAACTGTAGTGTAATTGGTGGGATTGATTTGATTTAATTTAGTTGTAATTAGTTAAAGGGTAAGTCATGGCAGGACAGCCCGGTGCCGTGGTATGCTCCTCCTGCGCTATGTGGGAACTCAGGGACATTTCCTGTGTCCCTGACAACTACGTGTGCAGGAAGCGTATCCAGCTGCAGCTACTGGCAGACCGCATTGCGGTGCTGGAGCTGCGATTGGATACATACTGGACCATTCGCGAGGCTGAGGACATCATGGATATCACGTTTGATCAGTTGGTCACACTGCAGGCAAAGGTTGGACAGGCAGAAAGGGAATGGGTGACCAACAGACAGAGTACTAGGCACAGGCAGATAGTGCAGGGGTCCCCTGTGGACATCCCCCTCTCAAACAGATACACCACTTTGAGTACTGTTGAGGGGGACGGCTTATCAGAGGAAGGCAGCAGCAGCCAACTTCCTGGCACCAGGGGTGGCTCTGCTGCACAGGACGGGAGGAAAAAGAAGGGTAGAGCTATAGTAATAGGGGATTCTATTGTAAGGAGAATAGATAAGCGTTTCTGCGGCCAAAATGAGACTCCAGGATGGTGTTGCCTCCCTGGTGCAAGGGTCAAGGATGTCTCCGAGCGGCTGCAGAACATCTTGGAAGGGGAGGGTGAACAGCCAGTTGTCGTGGTGCATATAGGTACCAATGATATAGGTAAAAAGTGGGATGAGGTCCTAAAAGCTGAATATAGGGAGTTAGGAGGTAAATTAAAAAATAGGACCTCAAAGGTAGTAATCTCAGGATTGCTACCAGTGCCACGTGCTAGTCAGAGTAGAAATAGAAGGATATTTCAGATGAATACGTGGCTAGAGGAATGGTGCAAGGGGGAGGGATTCAAATTCCTGGGACATTGGAACTGGTTCTGGGGGAGGTGGGACCAGTTCAAACCAGACGGTTTGCACCTGGACAGGGCCGGGACCAATGTCCTAGGGGGAGTGTTTGCTAGTGCTCTGGGGGAGGGTTTAAACTAAAATGGCAGGGGGTTGGGAACCTGAGCAGGGGGACAGAGGAAGGGAAACAAGGATAAAAGCAAAAGAAAGGAAGGAGAAAAACAAAAGTGGCAGTTAGAGAAATCAACGGTTTAAATCAAACATGGCCACAGTAAATAATAATTCTAATAGGCCTAAGAGCATTAAAAAAACAAGCCTGAAGGCTTTGGGCTGAAAATTCAGTAGGCTTAGCGCCCCATTTGGGGCGCTGGAGGGCCTAGCGCGGCAGTTATGGCCAGTTTGAAAATTCAGTGGGGCCCTTCCGTCGGCGTTACACCGGTTGCGCTGCGCCGGCACCGATGACGTCATCGGTGTGCGCAGCGTCCCGGTTGCCGTGGTGACGGGCCCCAGCGCCGAAATTGAGTTGCGGCCGCCTCGCCCGTGGCAGCCGCAACTAAGATTTTTTCAACCGAGTCTTCCCCGAGTTAGCGCCGGCGCATTAAGGTCGCGCGGCGGCCGGCCGCTTTCCCGCCGGCCGTCTGCCCGCACCTCCCTCCCCGGACTCCTCCACCCCCCCCCCGCGGAACAGATGCGTCTGGCCTGCAAGCCCGGCACTTGTCCGAGGTGCCGGGCTCATTTTTTTCAATATTTGAACGGACAGCGGGCGGGTGCAGGCAGCTCCTCCTTAACTGAAGGAGGAGGCCTGCACTTCCCCAGCCTGCCGCACCGCATCGGGTCCCGCAGCGCCGGATTAGCGCCGCAATGCGGCAGTCAGCGCCCATTGGGAGGCGCTCACGCCTGCCAGTAGCGCCGGCAGCCGTCTGGGCGTGGCGCTACTGAATTTTTGGCGCGCGCAGGGGGACTTAGCGCTGGCGCTAAATTTCCGGCGCTAGAGCCCTGGCGCGGCGCCAACTCAATTTCTAGGCCTTTGTGTCTTAATGCAAGGAGCATTCGTAATAAGGTGGATGAATTAGCTGCGCAAGTAGAGGTAAACAAATATAATTTGATTGGGATTACGGAAACATGGCTCCAGGGTGGCCAAGGCTGGGAACTCAACATCCAGGGGTATTCAATATTCAGGAAAGATAGGCAAAAAGGAAGGGGAGGTGGGGTAGCATTGCTGGTTAAACAAAGGATTAACACAATTGTAAGGAAGGATATTAGCTTTACCAAGGCGCAGAAAACGTTAGTGGAAGTGGTATATAAACCTCCAAACAGTAATGTGTAGGTTGGGGATGGCATTAAAAGGCAAATTAGAGAAGCGTGCAATAAGGGCACAGCAGTCATCATGGGGGACTTTAATCTACATATAGATTGGGCTAACCAAATTAGTAATAATACTGTGGAGGAGGAATTCCTAGAGTGTTTAAGGGATGGTTTCCTGGACCAATATGTTGAGGAACCAACCAGAGATCAGGCAATCTTGGACTGGGTATTATGTAACGAGAAAGGATTAATTAGCAATCTTGTTGTACGAGGCCCCTTGGGTCGGAGCGATCATAATATGATCGAATTCTTCATTAAGATGGAGAATGAAGTAGTCGACTCAGAGACTAGGGTCCTAAATTTAAATAAAGGAAACTACGATGGTCTGAGGCGCGAGTTGGGTAGGATTGATTGGGGAATGTCACTCAACTGGTTGACGGTGGATAGGCAATGGCAAACATTCAAAGACCGCATAGATGAACTACAGAATTAGTTCATCCCAGTTTGGCATAAAAATAAAAAAAAGGTGACTCAACCGTGGCTAACAAGGGAAATTAGGGATAGCATAAGATCCAAGAAGAGGACATATACATTGCAGAAAAAGCAGTAAACCTGAGGATTGGGAGCAGTTTAGGATTCAACAAAGGAGGACAAAGGGATTAATTAAGAAAGGGGAATTAGAATATGAGAGTAAGCTTCCAGGGAACATAAAAACTGACTGTAAAAGCTTTTATAGATATGTCCAGCATTCGATGGAATCTGGAAAAGTACCCATGGATTGGAGGGTAGCTAATGTTACCGCACTATTCAAAAAAGGTGGTAGAGAGAAAAAGGGGAATTACAGACCGGCAAGCCTGACATCGGTAGTGGGGAAAATGCTAGAGTCCATTATCTATATATGTAAAACGGTCCGTCTTTCCGTCTGTCTTTCCGTCTGTCTTTCCGTCTGTCTGTCCGGCTATACAATGAAAAGTTATAGAGCGTACCTACACATATGTTATATCAAAAGAAAGCTTATCATCAGGGGAGTATCATAGGCATATTTACTTTTTGGTCAGACAAAAATTGTTCCGACAGTATACAAAAAAGTTTCAAAAAACGGCAACATTCCGCTCATTAGCGTTGAGTGACGTGATGGTTGACCAATCGTACAGGGGATTAACCTGATTGTTGACCAATTGGTGCATCACGGGGGGCATTTCATTGCGTGTGTGGGCGGGCCTAATCCTTCTGAGCTGAGGTGAGTGGCCGCCATCTTGATTCCTAACTCTTAATTTCTTTTTCCCACTTTCTGCATGTTTATTTTCAAATCTAGATTTCCAGCAAAAAAAAAGTTGCTTTTAAAACACAATTAAATTGTTTTTAAAAAAAGTTAATTAATTTGTAAATATTTTCTCTAAGCTGATTAATTTTCCTACCTTTCACCCTCTTTTTTTCCTGTTGACTCGCTACCTCCGCCGGGCGCCACAACCTTCCAGGGTTACCCCGACTGCAGGCCTCGAAGCCTCGGCGTCTCCTTCCCAGCCACGCCCGAGCTAGGCACCTCCCGTCCCGCTCAGCAAGCGGCATGCGATCGCCGCCAACTTTGTAAAGTCTGGCGGGGCGGGAATGAGCCGAGTGTAGCCACTGCCGCCATCTTTGTAAAGGCTGGCGGGGCGGTTCGGAGCTCCGCGGAGCCATCGCCGGTGCTGGGCTCGGATGCTTTGTGGCCTGCGGTAGAACGGCAGCTGCGGAGCTTGGGCTGCCCGGGGCGCTGGGCTGGGCTGGGCCATGTCAGTGCGGGTGCCCGAGGCCCCGGGGCCTAGCCTTTTCCAACCGCCGGCAGCGCAACTCTTGACACTGGCAGAGTGGAGAGGGTCTGCTAGCTCCCCCGCTCCCTTTCCCCCCTTCCCCTCCTTCCCCAAAACCCTCACCCCTCCCCTTCCCCCCTTCCCCCCTCCCCTCCCCTCCCCTCCCCCCTCCCCTTCCCCTTTTCTCCCCTCCCCTCCCTCCCTCCCCCTTCCCCCCTTCCTCCCCCTTCCCCCCTTTTCCCCCCTCACACCCCCTTCCCCCTCCCCCTTCCCCCCTCCTCCCCCCTTCCACCCTCCTCCCACCTTCCCCCTCCTTCCCCCCACACCCCCTTCCCCCCTCCTCCCCCTCCTCTCCCACCCCCCTCCCCCCTCACCCCTCCCCTCACCCTTCCCCCTCCCCCCTCTCCTCCCCTCCCTCCCTCCCCCTTCCCCCCTTCCTCCCCTTCCCCCCCTTTCCCCCTCACATGCCCTTCCCCCTCCCCCCTTCCCCCCTCCTCCCCCCTTCCCCCCTCCTTCCCCCCCACACCCCCTTCCCCCCTCCTCCCCCTCCTCCCCTTCCCTTCCCCCCACCCCTCCCCTCCCCTTCCCCCTCCCCCTCCTCCCCTCCCCTCCCCCCTCCTCTCCCCTCTCCCCCCTCCCCCCTCCCCCCTTTCCCCCCACCCCTTTCCCCCCACCCCTTTCCCCTTTCTCTCCCTTTCTCTCCTTCCCTCTCTCTCTCCTTCCCTCTCTCTCTCTCTCTCTCTCTCCTTCCCTTTGTCTCTGTCTCTCTCTCTCTCTGTCTCTCTCTGTCTCTCTCTCCCTCCCTCTCTGTCTCTCTCTCTTCCCCCCAGTCTCTCTCTCTCTCCCTCCCTCCCCCCAGTTTCTCGCTCTCCCCCTCCCAGTCTCTCTCTCTCTCCCCCCAGTCTCTCTCTCTCTCCCTCCCCCGTCTCTCTCTCTCTCCCCCCCAGTCTCGCTCTCTCTCCCCCCCAGTCTCTCTCTCTCTCCCCCCCCAGTCTCTCTCTCTCTCCCCCCCACTCTCTCTCTCTCTCTCTCTCCCTTCCCCCCCGTCTCTCTCTTCCCCCCCCGTCTGTCTCTTCTCCCCCCCCCGGCTCTCTCTTCTCCCCCCAGTCTCTCTCTCTCTCCCTCTCTCCCCCCTCAGTCTCTCTCTCTCTCTCTCTCTTCCCCCCAGTCTCTCTCTCTCTCTCTCCCCCCCAGTCTCTCTCTCTCTCTCTCCCCCCCCGTCTCTCTCTACTCCCCCCCCGTCTCTCTTTACTCCCCCCAGTCTCTCTCTCTCTCTCTTCCAACAACAACATGCCCTCAAAAAACCCTCGGCACTGCCAGGCACTCCAGCTAGTAAAAGATGTAATAGCAGAGCACTTGGAAAACAGTGACAGGATCGGACAAAGTCAACATGGATTTACAAAAGGTAAATCGTGCTTGACTAATCTACTGGAATTTTTTGAGGATGTAACTGGTAAAATAGATAAGGGAGAACCAGTGGATGTGGTGTATTTGGATTTTCAGAAGACTTTCGATAAGGTCTCGCATAAGAGATTAGCATGTAAAGTTAAGGCACATGAGATTGGGGGCAAGGTATTGACTTGGATAGAGAACTGGTTGGCAGACAGAAAGCAAAGAGTTGGAATAAACAGATCTTTTTCCGAGTGGCAGGCAGTGACTCGTGGGGTACCGCAGGGATTGGTCCTTGGACCCCAGCTATTCACAATATATATTAATGATCTAGACAAGGGAACTAGATGTAATATCTCCAAATTTGCAGACGACACAAAGCTGGGTGGGCGTGCGTGCTGTGAGGAGGATGCCGAGAAACTCCAGGATGATTTGGATAGGTTGGGTGATTGGGAAAAAGCATGGCAGATGCAATATAATGTGGATAAATGTGAGGTTATCCACTTTGGTGGCAAAAACAGGAAGGCAGATTATTGTCTGAATGGCAATAGATTGGGAGAAGGGGAAGTTCAACGAGACCTGGATGTCCTTGTGCACCAGTTGCTGAAGGTAAGCATGCAGGTGCAGCAGGCGGTTAAGAAGGCAAATGGCATGTTGGCCTTTGTAGCGAGAGGGTTTGAGTACAGGAACAAGGATGTCTTGCTGCAGTTATACAGGGCCTTGGTGAGAGCACATCTTGAGTATTGTGTGCAGTTTTGGTCGCCTTATCTGAGGAAGGATGTTCTTGCCATGGAAGGAGTTGAGCGAAGATTCACTAGGCTGATACCTGGGATGGCAGGAATGACGTATGAGGAGAGATTGGATCGATTGGGCTTGTACTCGCTGGAGTTTAGAAGAATGAGAGGGGATCTCATTGAAACTTATAACATTCTGACAGGACTGGACAGACTAGATGCAGGAAGGATGTTCCCGATGGTCGTGGAGTCCATAACCAGGGGTCACAGTCTAAGGATAAGGGGTAGGCCATTTAGGACAGAAATTAGGAGGAATTTCTTCACCCAGAGAGTGGTGAACTTGTGGAATTCTTTGCCACAGAAGGCAGTAGAGGCCAATATATTAAATATATTCAAGAAGGAGTTGGATATATTTCTTAAGGCTAAAGGGATCAAGGGGTATGCGGAGAATGCAGGGACCGGGTACTGAATTTGGATGATCAGCCATGATCGCATTTAATGGTGGAGCAGGCTCGAGGGGCCGAATGGCCTACTCTTGCTCCTATCTTCTATGTTTCTATGTTTCTATGTTTAGTTGTGATTTGTTGGTGTTTCACATGAAGTATGATGTCTGGCATACAATGCTTAAGAACATAAGAACATAAGAAATAGGAGCAGGGGTAGACCATTTGGCCCCTCGAGCCTGCTCTGCCATTTAATGAGATTATGGCTGATCTGATCTGATCTTGGGGCTCAGCTCCATTTCCCTGCCCACTCCCTTATTGTTCAAAAATCTATCTATCTCCACCTTAAATATATTCAATGACCCAGCCGCCACAGCTCTCTGGGACAGAGAATTCCACAGATTTACAACCCTCTGAGAGAATAAATTCCTCCTCATCTCAGTTTTAAATGGGCGACCCCTTATTCTGAAACAATGACCCCTAGTTCTAGATTCCCCCATGAGGGGAAACATCTTCTCTGCATCTACCTTGTCGAGCCCCCTCATTACCTTATGTTTCAATAAGATCACCTCTCATTCTTCTAAACTCCAATGAGTATAGGCTCAACCTGCTCAACTTTTCTTCATAAGTCAACCCCTTCATCTCAGGAATCAACCTCATGAACCTTCTCTGAACTGCCTCCAACGCAAGTATATCCCTCCTTAAATAAGGGGGCCAAAACTGTACGCAGTACTCCAGGTGTGGTCTCACCAATACCCTGTACAGTTGTAGCAGGACTTCCCTGCTTTTATGCTCCAGCCCCCTTGCAATAAAGGCCAACATTCCATTTGCCTTCCTGATTACTTGCTGTACCTGCATGCTAACCTTTTGTGTTTCATGCACAAGGACCCCCAGGTCCCTCTGTACTGCAGTATTTTGTAATCTCTCTCCATTGAAATAATAATTTGCTTTTTTCTTTTTCTTACCAAAGTGGATAACCTCACACTTTCCCACATTATATTCCATCTGCCAAATGTTTGCCCAATCACTTTGCCTGTCTATATCCCTTTGCAGATTCTTTGTGTCCTCTTCACAGCTTGCTTTCCCACCTATCTTTGTATCATCAGCAAATTTGGCTACATTACACTCGGTCCCTTCATCCAAGTCATTAATATAGATTGTAAATAGTTGAGGCCCAGCACTGATCCCTGCGGCACCCCACTAGTTACCGTTTGCCAACCGGAAAATTACCCATTTATCCTGACTCTCTGTTTTCTGTTAGTTTGCCAATCCTCTATCCATGCTAATATATTACCCCCAACCCCATGAGCTCTTATCTGGTGCAGTAACCTTTTATGTGGCACCTTATCGAATGCCTTCTGGAAATCCAAATAAACCACATCCACTGGTTCCCCTTTATCTACCCCGCTTGTTACATCCTCAAAGAACTCCAGCAAAGTTGTCAAACTTGATTTCCCTTGCAATGTAACAGGTGCTCTCAAAACTTTTATAAAGATACTCCAAGAAAGCTTATGGGATATTAGCTTTATAAATAGGGGCATTGAATACAAAAACAAAGAAGCCATGTTAAACCTTTACAAATCTCTAGTTAGGTCTCAGCTTGAATATTGTGTACAATTCTGGGCGGTTTTTGGTTTGGTTGGGTTCCAAACCCACCTCCACTGAGAGGTGGGAAAAATTTGCGATTTTCCCCTAATTGGCCAGTTGATTTCAGAGGTGTGGGTTCCCCTGGGCCAATTAGTGTTTTGGAACTGAAACTCGCCTCTGGTGACGTCACTTATCCAGCTTCATTTAAGGGCTACTTGCTGCCTTGGCTCATTCCACTGGTTTTTGGTCGATGGTGCACCACCTACAAGCTGTTATCTCCTTGAAGAATGGCCATCTCCAAGACAAGGGCCTCCCCGAGGTTCTCGGATGAGGCGCTGGGTATGCTGGTTGAGGGGGCAAGAGCTAGCAGGGAGGTGCTCTTCCCCTCATCTGGGAGGAAGAGGCCTCCCAAAGAAACCAAGGCTGTGTGGGTCCAGCTGGCAAGGGATATAACCTCCAGATCTGTGTGCAGATTGGGTGATTGTTTCTGTTTATTGATGAAATGTCATCTCTGTGGGAATATATTAAAATTAGGTGATGGCAAACTATTGGCGTGATGGCATCTGTTATTTTGGCTTAGGCAGCTCCACATTGCGGGCTCCGCGACACTTGCGTGGTCAGGTTGGTGGTCAGAGTGAAAGGAGGCCAGAGAGTCATGTCCATTGTCTCTCATGTGTTAAGGAGCCAAGCACATGAGCCACAATGGGCACCTATGCAAATCTGGCCAGGATGAGTGCACTCCTTGTACAACGTGCTTTCATGCGCTGACGCCTTCTGCCCTGTGCAGCATCAGGTGGGTGAGCAGGAGGTTGGGGCTCCTGCTGCTGTTGCTGCTGAGCTGCCTGGTTCTGCTGCTGCTGTGGCTGCTCCTCATCTGAATCTGAGGTCCATGGTGAAAGGAAATAAATGGTTCCCATGCTGCTAGCAGATACCTTCGTTGGGGAAGCACTCAGTCCAAGTGGGGAGAGGGTCTTCCAAGGAGGCCCAACAGTTGAGAGATGGAAGCTGCAGCACCTCCGACTTCGGTAGGCCTGCTAAAAGTGCTGAAAGACCTTTGGAACAAAAGTTCTGCCACCTGCAACTGCTCCCTGATGAAAGCTCTGTTTTAATGGTGGTGCTGCAGCTGTGAGGAGGCCACCCACTTGTCAACCCGCCAGGATTAGCTGGCATGGTTTAGGAGGGTCGTGCAACTTGCTGAAAATGTGGTAAAGTAACGAAGGCCTGTCAAAATAGGATTATAGAGGCCCTTAATTACTATTTAAGGGTCTTAGCTACCTCTCCCGATTGATGGAGGCGGGACCTAATTGCACCCATCAAACCCGCCTCCGGCAAAATTGCGCGGAAGCAGGTTGGAGGCGGGTTCCAAACCCGCCCTCAGTTTTTGCCATTTTGCCAACTATCCTGCCTCCAAACCTGCTTCCTCGGGGCTGGGATTCTAACACCCCGGGGTCCAGACCAAACCTCAGCTCTAGGTGTGGTAAGGTCTTGCAGACATTCTACCCAAAATGACCGATTTCACAGACATGTTCAATGATTGTTTTTTTTGAATTCTACAATCTTTCTAGTTCTTTTTAGTAGCTTTTAACTGAGTCTCTGATTGGGTGTTATATTGGAGACAACACCATGGACCCCACCTGGTTGTCGAAGCTCTACTAGATTACTCCTCTATTATATGTGTGTCTTTAGTCTGATGGTAAATCAGGCTCATTTGATGGTCAAATTCTTCTTGATGGTCAGTAATTGAGATATTAATAATTTCTAACACTAAAGAAAGAAAGAAAGCAAAACTTGCATTTATATAACACCTTTCAGGACCACCGGACGTCTCAAAGCACTTTACAGCCAATGAAGTACTTTTTGAAGTGTAGTCACTGTTGTAATGTGGGAAATGCGGCAGCCATTTTGCACACAGCAAGGTCCCACAAACAGCAATGTGATAATGACCAGATAATCTGGTTTTTTTTGTTATGTTGGTTGAGGGATAAGTATTGGCCAGGACACCGGGGATAACTCCCCTGCTCTTCTTCGAAATAGTGCCAAGAGATCTTTTACGTCCACCTGAGAGAGCAAACAGGACCTCGGTTTAACGTCTCATCTGAAAGACGGCACCCCCGACAGTGCAGGTGTGAACAGTGGGGACTTGCCATCTGATGGTCCATTTTCTTCAGACACCTGGCAACAATTAAAATCACACGGTGCATTTATAAAATCACACGGTGCATTTATGGCAGGATCACTGCTGGAAGTGGGTCGAGGTGGGACTTCTGGCTGCTGGTCTAACTCTGGCATCTCTAAAATTCATTTTCACGAGTTGTGGTCAATTTAATATGCAGGGCAGGCTTCAAGCAGTATCTTGACTCTTCCAATTCACCAGCCATTTCTCTGCTCTGTGCCACAGAGACACTATGGGGAGGCAGAAGTTGTGGTGTTGCAGCAGGGCACTTGCTTCAGCATCCACAATGGGTAGGGACAACTTTAAAGGGGCTAGACACCCCCTGTAAGGGCTGGATATTTGAAACTGGCTCTGAATGAATCCAACCAAAATAAAACAGCCATTTTGAGGGTTTGGGAAAGGGAGACTTGGCCAGGCTTTCCATCTTTAAAGCAGACAAATCTTTCACCCTGCTTCCCACTACCACAGTTTCCCTACCTCTTCCTATATCCTGGTCTTCCACTGCACTGGTGTTTCAGTGGGGAAATGGAAGGAAATAGACTGGAGTTGAAGGCCCATCCCTTTGCCTTCATTTACATATAGTGGGGTGGGCAATAGTTGTCATTGATAGGAGGGAAAGCAGAAGAACAACCACAACAGCTGATTTTCGGGGTGGAGGGGTAAGTCTCCCTGTCCCATTATCCTTGATTCTCCAGTTTTCGGGCTTGAATTTAGAGAAAAATTTGCTCCTATATCTTTTTCAATTCCTCACATAGCTCTCAGTGCTGCTAAACAGGTACAACAGGAAACCCCTTAGAACAGCTAAAGTGATAATGAGCTTTATCTACTCCCCTCTGTCTGCACACTGACATGTATTGCCATTTCAAAGGGGGAATGTCTAGCCACCAATTACATATTGTCCAAATCAGTTTCTGGCTCTTAGACAGTGGCTCAAACAAGTTTCCCATCTCCCATTGAAACTGTGGCTACATCTGGACAGTTGTGTATTGACCATTCAACTGGCACAGAGACATAGGAATGTTTTTTAAGAACATAAGAAACAGGAGCACAAGTAGGCCAATTGGCCCCTCAAGCCTGCTCCGCCATTCAATAAGATCATGGCTGATCCAATCTTGGTCTCAACACCACTTTCCCGCTCTCTCTCCATACCCCTTGACTCCCTTGTAGTTCAAATGTCTGTCAATCTCCGTCTTGAATATATTCAATGACTCCGCCTCCACAGCTCTCCGTGATAGAGAATTCCAAAGATTCACGACCCTCTGAGAGAAGAAATTCCTCCTCATCTCCATCTTAAATGGGTGACTCATTATTCTGAAACTATGCCCCCTAGTTCTAGATACCCCCACTAGGGGAAACATCCTCTCAGCATCCACCCTGTCAATCCCCCTCAGAATCTTATATGTTTCAATAAGATCACCACTCATTCTTCTAAACTCCAATGAGTATAGGCCCAACCTGCTCAACTGTTTGCCATTCGTCAACCCCTTCATCCCAGGAATCAGCCCAGTGAACCTTCTCTGTACTGCCTCCAATGCAAGTATATCCTTCCTTAAATATGGAGGCCAAAACTGCACGCAGTACTCCAGGTGTGGTCTCACCAGCGCCCTGTAAAGTTGCTTCAAAACTTCCCTACTTTTATACTCCATACCCCTTGCAATAAAGGCCAACATTCCATTAGCCTTCCTAATTACTTGCTGTACCTGCATGCTAACTTTTTGTGTTTCATGCACTAGGACCCCCAGATCCCTTTGTACCGCAGCATTTTGTAGTCTCACTCCATTTAAATAATAATTTGCTTTTTCATTCTTCCTTCCAACGTAGATAACCTCACATTTTCCCACATTATACTCCATCTGCCAAATTTTTGCCCACTCACTTAACCTATCTATATCCCTTTGCAGACTCTTTGGGCTGGATTTTCTCAATGAGAAGCTTTTGGAGGCGGGACTGCTGATTGCCGGCTTTCAATCCCACCTCCATCAGCTTCTGGCCAACCAGCAGGATTTTTCCCTGATTGACCCAGTGGGCTCAGCAGGCCAATTAGGGGGAAGTCACTGACAGAGCAAGTCAATGTATGACGTGCCATCTGTCAAGATTTTTTGAAAGAAGAAACGTCAGCGTTTGACAGCTCTGTGAAGCTGTCAAACACTGACATTCTGTGTAGTTTGATGAGGCCTTGTGTTCAGGACTCATCAAACTTTTCAACTTTGCAGAAATCACCTGTCTGTTGGTTCGGAGGATCCAATAGCCAGTCTGTGAAATCTACAATGGAGATGTCGGGACTCCGGCTCCACAGCGGCTGAAGGCTGTAGGCAGAAACAAAGATAAGTGAACATTTTCTAACACTTTACACTCAGCTTACATACTTACCACTCCACAGTTGAAACCGTCACTCACCTCTACATTGCACTTTCTGACCCCTCCGACCATCGCAGACCTCCTACTCGTCTCCTACACCCTGGCGGGGTTCCCCGAGGTTGGGAAGCCTGCAGTTCGGATGGAAAAATAGGGCTAATCCTATTTTCTGCCTGTTAACTACTTGTTAACAGGCAGTTAATAGGATTTTATTCCTTTCCCACCTTGAGGAGACGGGACCCGGGGCAGGATGGCTTCCTGCCTCCTGGCAAGAGGGCACGGAGGTGGGTTGGGGGCGGGTTTGCCACCCGCCCCCAAATTCTGCAACTTTACCGGCAGTCTCGCCTCCATACCCGCCTCCTCGGGGCTGACAAAATCATGGCAACCCGAGATTTTAAAACAAGTTTCCCTCCATCATAGTGGTTAAATCCAGAGCGATGAAAAATACTCTTTCAGTTCAAGTTGTCATTGTGAACTACTCAGTAAGATGATTTCCTTGTCACTTCCACCATTCTGTAGGTAATGTATATGTTAAATTTAAATCTCATATGATGAGCACGCACAATCCGAGGTTATTAAATGTAAACAGAGCCAATTATGTAGGTATGGGGACGAGTTGACTGAGGTATATTGGAAATTTAGATTAAAAGATATAATGATAGATAAGTAATGGCAAACATTTAAATAAATCATTCATAATTCTCAACAAATATACATTCTCATGAGGAATAAAAACTCCACTTGAAAAGTGGTACAACCATGGCTAACTAAAGAAGTTAATGATAGTATTAGATTAAAAGAAGAGGCATACAATGTTGCAAAAAAGAGTAGTAAGCCTGAGGATTGGGAAGATTTAAAAAATCAGCAAAGGAGAACCAAGAAATTGATAAAGAGGGAGAAAATAGAATATGAGAGTAAACTGGCAAGAAACATAAAAACAGATTGCAAGAGCTTTTACAAATATGTAAAAAGGAAGAGATTAGCAAAAGTAAATGTGGGTCGCTTAGAGGCAGAAGCAGGAAAAATTATAATGGGGAATAAGGAAATGGCAGAGACGTTAAACCAATATTTTGTATCTGTCTTCACAGCAGAAGACACAAAGAATATATCGGAAATTATGGAGAACAAAGTGTCTAATGAGAGTGAGGAACTTAAAGGCCACGATTTTTTCATTGGATGCGGCTTGGGAGCGGGTCAGCTGGTTTCCAGGTTCCAGCCACGCCCCCAACTGCATCCGGCCCACGGACGTGATTTTACGTCGATTGACCTTGTTAAGCCCACTCTGTGGGCTTGCCAGCCAATTAAGAGAAAGCTGGTCAGATGACATAATTTGATGACGCATCATCTGCCGGTTTTCTTAAAGGGACCACATACAATTTTTTTGACAGCTCATTTCTCAGTGTTTGACCAGCATTGAGGTGCTGCAAACACTGACAATCACTGTTCAAAGGTGAACTCTTGCACCCAGGCACTCCAGTGACTCCCTTCTTAGGCTAGAACAGATGGCAGCTGCAGGTGAGGTTACAGAAGCGATCTGTCACTGGTGAGAGAGGTTCTCCCAATTAGGTGGGACTAGACATCCAATTCAAAACTTGTTACCTACAGAAAAGTGTAAATGCATTAAAAATGATTTTCCCAACATTTTCTTACCTCTGAAACTAACCAGTGCACCATTGGATCCTTCACACCACTTCTGCAGCTGTCATCAATGCAGAAACATTACAGCAGACTCACAACATGCCACACTTACCTGGCATGGTGTCCGGATGTTGGGAAGCCTGAGGCAGAAGTGGAAAAATTGAAAAAGAGCCTGTTAACAACTATCAGGTACCTGTTAACAGGCAGTTAAGTGGCTATAATCCTCTTCCCGCTGCTAGGTGTCGGGTCCATGCACAAATCGGGGACCCAACACTTGGGAAGATTGATTGGAGGTGGGTTGACAGTGGGTTTCCTACCCGCTGTCAATCTTTGCGATTTTGACAGCAGTCCCACCTCCAAACCCGCACTCTGAGCGCCGGCAAAATTCTGGCCAAAGTAATTAATATTGGTAAAGAAAAAGTACTGGAGTAATTAATAGGACTAAAAGCCAACAAATCCCCTGGACCTGATGGCCTACATCCTCAGGCTTTAAAAGAAGTGGCTGCAGAGATAGTGGATGTAATTGGTTTTTATCTTTCAGAATTCCCTAGATATTAGAATGGTTCCCGTAGATTGGAAGGTAGCAAATGCAACCCCGCTGTTGAAGAAAGGAGGGAGAGAGTAAACGGGGAACTATAGGCCGTTAAAAAAGCTTATGGGTCCTGGGCTTCAAGAATAGAGGTATAGAGTACAAAATTGAGGAAATTACGATGAACCTGTATAAAACACTGGTTCAGCCTCAACTGGAGTATTGTGTCCAATTCTGGCCACTGCACTTTAGGATGGATGTGAAGGCTTTAGAGTGTGTACAGAAAAGATTTACGAGAATGATTCCAGGGATGAGGGACTTCAGTTATGTAGATAGACTGGAGAAGCTGGGATTGTTCTCCTTAGAGCAGAGCAGATTGAGGAGAGATTTGATAGAGGTGTTCAAAATCATGAGGGGTCTTGACAGAGTAGAGAGAAACTGTTCCCATTGGCAGAAGGGTCGAGAACTAAAGGACACAGATCTGGAATGCAATGCCTAAAAGGGTGGTGGAAACAGAGTCAATCATGGCTTTCAAACTGGAGCTGGATAAGTATCTGAAGGGAAAAAAATTGCAAGGCTACGGGGAAAGACCGGGGGAGTGGGACTAGCTGAAGTGCTCTTGCAGAGAGCCGGCACGGGCTTGATGGGCCGAGTGGCCTTCTTCCGTGCTGTAACCATTCTATGATTCTATGATAGACCAGTTAGCCTGACATCAGTAGTAGGGAAAATGCTAGAATCTATTATTAAGGACATGTTAATAAGGCAGTTGGAAAATCATAATATGATTAGGCAGAGTCAACATGGTTTTATGAAAGGAAATCAATTTTGACAAATCTATTAGAGTTTTTTGAGGGTGTAACTAGCAGGATAGATAAGGGGGAACCAATGGATGTAATATATTTGGATTTTTAGAAGGCATTCGATAAGGTGCCACACAAGACATTGTTACACAAGATTAGGGCTCATTGGATTGGGGGCACTTTATTAGCATGGATTAGAGGTTTGTTAACGGACCGACTACAGAGAGTAGGAATAAATGGATAATTTTCAGGATGGCTGGGTGTAACTAGTGGAGTGCTGCAAGGATCAGTGCTTGGGCCTCAGCTATTTACAATCTATATCAATGAATTAGATGAAGGGACCAAGTGTAATATATCCAAGTTTGCTGATGATACAAAGCTAGGTAGGAAAGTAAGCTGTGAGGAGAATGTAAAGAGTCTGCAAAGGGATATAGACTGGTTAAGTGATTGGGCAAGAAGGTGGCAGATGGAGTATAACGAGAGGAAGTGTAAAATTATCCACTTTTTTAGGAAGAATGGAAATGCAGAATATTTTTTAAAGGGTGAGAGACTAGTAAATGTTGGTATTCAAAGGGATTTGGGTGTCCTTGTACACGAATTGCAGCAAGTTAACATGCAGGTACATTAAGCAATTAGGAAGGCAAAAGATATGTTATCCTTTATTGCAAGGGGGTTGGAGAATAAGACTAGGGAAGACTTGCTGCAATTATATAGGGCTTTGGTGAGACCACACCTGGAGTACTGTGCACACTGTCTCCTTATCTGAGGAGGGATACACTTGCCTTAGAGAGGGTGCAACAAAGGTTCACTAGATTGATTCCACGGATGAGAGGGCTGTCATATAAGGAGAGATTGAGTAGAATGGGCCTATATTCACTAGAGTTTAGAAGAATGAGAGGTGATCTCATTGAAGCATATAAAATTCTTAGAGGGCTTGACAGATGCTGAGAGGCTGTTTCTCCTGGCTGGAGAGTCTAGAATTAGGGGCCATAGTCTCAGGATAAGGTGTCGGCCAATTAGGACAGAGATGAGGAGAAATTTCTTCACTCAGAAGGTTGTGAATCTTTGGAATTCTCAACCCCAGAGGGCTGTGGATTCTCAGTCAATGAGTATATTCAAGATTGAGATCGATAGATTTTTGGGCACTAAGGAAATCAAGGGATATGGGGGTAGGGTAAGAAAGTGCAGTTGATGTAGAAGTTCAGCCTGATCTTATTGAATGGTGGAGCAGGCTCGAGGGGCTTTATGGCCTTCTCCTGATCCTATTTCTTATGTTCTTACATTCTTAATCCCAATATGCAACCTATATTAGTTGAAGGGCTTCAGATGAGTCTCTCATCTTGCATCAGTAAATAGACAAAATGAACCAGAATTTATGTTTTGTTGGTGCCTAAATTAGCTTGCTTTGAACCATCCTACATAACCTAATTAACTCTTGTGTAGAGCCTCGGAATGCTTTACTACATTAAAGTCAATATATAAATGCAAGTTGTTGTTCAAAAATCTTGATTTCACCACATCTGTCACCAACAAGAATAAGATACAACACCGGACAAAGAGCAACTTAATTCAACTGCAAGATGTAACAAGGACTGAGGTGGCATAGAAGGGTATGTAAGACATGCGGAATTCACCCCTCGCCCCGTCAAACAGTTTCCAATGTTCAGACCCATCAAACAGACAACACAAAACCCAATGAATCTGTGAAAACTTCTCTTACTTAAACATCAGCAAGAGATTACAAGTAATCCGATAGTCTTGTCATATATAATCCCAATTTTACCTCAGCATACACAGAGCTATCCCTTTACTTTAAGCTCAAGCAAAGCACCATATCTGTACTAACACCAGCGAGTGCTCAATCCGGCACTGATTAGGCATATGGGCCTAGAAATTCAGTTGGCTGCGCCAGCCGTTAGCGCCTTAGGAGGAGTAGATCTCGAGCGCTAGGCACTTAGCGCCCGGGCGCAGCGCGATCTGCGCCTCGCCCCAACTTCAGTAGACATTTAGCGCCGGCGCAAAGTCTTTGCACGCGCTCAGCTGCGCGCGCACATCATGACGTCATTTCCTCGTGCAACGCCCTTTGTGCGCCCCAAACCGGAACTTCAGTCGCGCCGCCCCATTGTGCGCCTGGCGGCCCTAACGACTGTGGAGTGGAACGGTGCACATCCGATGCGGGCCGCGGGGAGCGCAAATTAAAGGGCACTTCCCCTGCACTATAAAGGGCAGCCATTTTGCAGCACTCACTCTTGTGAGCCGGATTTTTGGAGAGAGACCAAGGTAGAGAGCTTACTGCTTTGGCCCAACACTAGGACAGGTATTTCTGGCTTCAGGCCACAGCTTTGCAATTCTCTTTGCCTTCATTGATATCTCATTGTTTGCCAGCATATTATGGGGGCTGTCAATGCTGGCTTGCACCATTACGTCCAAAGGGCTCACAGACGCCGTGAGAGAGTGGCAGTCCTGACTAGACGCAGAGGGGGCAACAGGCGTCGGCAAGGGAGGCCTTACCCACTCAGGGTATACCGCCAGCAGTTCTCCTATGTCAACATGTCTGACGAGCAGTGTGCTAGGAGGCTGCGATTCAGAAGGGAGGTGGTCACAGAGATCTGCCAGCTGCTTCAGAGAGATCTGCAGCCACAGCTGAGGTGCAGGACGTCTCTGTCGGTGGCAGTGAAGGTGACGGTGGCTCTGAACTTCTATGCCACCGGCTCCTTCCAATCCGCTGCTGGGGACATTGCTAACATCTCCCAGTTCGCCGTGCATTGCTGCATCCGCCAGGTGACCAATGCCTTTTTCAGAAGGAGACGTCAATTCATCTCCTTCCCCATGACCCTGGAGAAGCAGCAGCAGCGTGCAATGGGATTTGCAAGAATAGCGGCCTTCCCCATGGTGCAGGGCGCCATTGACTGCACGCATGTGGCTTTGCGGGCACCTCTGGAGAATGCCGAGGATTACCACAACCGGAAGGGCTACCATTCCCTCAACATACAGCTGGTGTGTGACCACAGGCAGCGCATCCTAGCTGTCAATGCCTGCTTTCCAGGCAGCAGCCACGATGCCTTTATCCTGCGACAGACAACTGTGGCTGACATGTTCCAGGCACAGCCTCACCCAAGAGGATGGCTTATCGGGGACAAAGGCTACCCTTTGTGTACCTGGCTCATGGCCCCGCTCCGCGCGCCCAGGACCCCTGCTGAAGAGCGATACAACGAGAGCCATCAAGCGACCAGGAACATCATCGAACAAACAATTGCCGTCCTGAAGCAACGGTTCCGCTGCCTGGATCGTTCTGGCGGAGCCCTGCAGTATTCGCCGGAGCGAGTCTCCCATTTCGTGGTCGTTTGCTGCATGCTGCACAACCTGGCTATCCGCAGGACTCAGGCACTGCCACCTTAGGTTGGAGCACCACCTCAGGAGGAGGAGCAGGAGGAGCAGGAGGAGGAGGAGGAGGAGGACCAGCACAGGAGGGAGGCACAAGGTGCAAGGGCCACCCGTCGGCGGCTTATTGAACGTAGGTTCTAGGCCCCCTGTCAGGGAATGGCTTGTGCCAATGAAAGAACATGAATGCAGCCGCTCCGCAAGCCCTCAGCCGGTTAAGGCAACAAAAACTTCAATGTTCAAACATGGACAATCTGAATAAAGAAAATGGTTTATTCCACAAACTCAGTGCCCTTCCTGCATGAAAAACAAAAACAGAACAAACCCCCAAAAAACAGTCAGACACATTACTCGCTCCCACAACCTGGAGAGGATTAACAGAACAGTGCAACAAAAATGGCCGTCATCCTCGGCCTTCGTAAAAAACAAACATCACATCCTCGGCCTTCAAAAAACAAACATCCAATTCTCGGCCTCAAAAAACAAACACAACTGGCCACACATTCTAGTTTTTGGCCCGCGAGGGCGATGCCTTGGGCATCTTTGCGTGGCCCCTGCCCGCCCTGCTGCTCCTCCTCAAAGTGAGCCCAGTGGCTGCAGCAAGGCTGGGGGAAGGCTCCTGAGGGGCACATGGCGTGACGGCAGATGCCCTTGGGGGTTGGCCTAGATGAGCTCTGGCCCTCGAGGGGCCGGCTGGTGACTGCTGCAGCTGTGGCTGGGCAGCATCAGTCTGTCCAGCAGCTCGTGGCAGCTCCACTGGGGGAGTGGCAGTGGCGGCTGCAGGAATGGGAGCAAGCTGGCTGATGGCAGGCGGTCGCTGGTCGCCTGAGACACTGGCACTCGCCCGGTCCAGCACTGCAGCATGCGCAGCAATCTGCTGAAGGACAGACCGCTGTGCTGCTGCAGCGCGGCGGGTGCCCTGGCAATGCCTGGCTGACGCAGCGAGTGTGGCAGCAGTTAGTGCCCATGTTGCCCTGGTCTGTGACCGCATCAGACCAGCCAGTGACTGGACGGCACCACTGATCATTTGGCTACTAGCTGCCTGAGCTGCCCCGACTTCCTCCAAACTCCTGTCCTGAGCTGCAGCGAATTGCTGCAGACTCCTGGCCTGAGCTGCACCGACTTCCTCCAGGCTTCTGGCCTGAGCTGCCCCGACTTCCTGCAGACTCCTGGCCTGAGCTGCACCGACTTCCTCCAGACTCCTGGCCTGAGCTGCCCCGACTTCCTGCAGACTCCTGGCCTGAGCTGCAGCGAATTGCTGCAGACTCCTGGCCTGAGCTGCACCGAATTGCTGCAGACTCCTGGCCTGAGCTGCCCCGACTTCCTCCAGACTCCTGGCCTGAGCTGCACCGAATTGCTGCAGACTCCTGGCCTGAGCTGCCCCGACTTCCTCCAGGCTTCTGGCCTGAGCTGCCCCGACTTCCTGCAGACTCCTGGCCTGAGCTGCACCGAATTGCTGCAGACTCCTGGCCTGAGCTGCCCCGACTTCCTCCAGACTCCTGGCCTGAGCTGCCCCGACTTCCTCCAGACTCCTGGCCTGAGCTGCCCCGACTTCCTCCAGACTCCTGTCCTGAGCTGCCCCGACTTCCTCCAAACTCCTGTCCTGAGCTGCACCGAATTGCTGCAGACTCCTGGCCTGAGCTGCACCGACTTCCTCCAGACTTCTGGCCTGTGATGCCCCGAATTCCTTGACACTCTTAGCCAATGACTCTATGGCGTCAGGCATCTGTGCCACTACCCCCATGAGCTCCGTGTGCCTGCGCTCCGAGTCGACGGCCATTTCCTCGAGGAGGCGCACCTCCTCTGTGCTGACCGTCGCCGGACTGGAGGCCGCACTCACCCTCTGGGGAGAAGGCCGCCGAGCTTCCCCACCCCTCCCGCGTTGCTGCAGGCCGCTGGGCCCAGGAACTGGACTCCCCTCTGGCCCTTCCCCCAGGCTCCCCTCCAGGGAAGACGTGTCCCCTACATCGCCATGGGTTGGCGCGGCTGAGGGTGCCACTGATGGGCCGCCTTCCTCTTCCTCCTCCTCCTCCTCCTCTTCCGAGGGGCTGACACTGGCAGCTTCAGGGACCTCCTCCTCACCTGGCGCCTCACCATCTGAAAGCAGGAAGGCACAAGAGTAGTTTTAGAGTGAGGACAGGGCGTCAGCGAGGGAGGCATGAGTGGTGCCATTCACCGCATTGGTCGGACAGTGGCAAAGGATGTTGATCTGATGCGCAAGTGGAACGAGAGAGGTCCAAAAGGTCATGTCCTCACCATTGGTGCCCAGAACAGGGTTGGCATCTCCAGTGGCAATGGGGCCAATGACACGGACTCCCATGATGCGCTCCACGCGCTGGTCTAGGTCGGTGAGCTCCTGGTGCTGAGGCCCGCCTCCCCCAGTCGCAAGCTGGCTACGCTTGTTGTTAGCCAGCTTGGCCTGCAAGAGAAAGGATGGCCTCTACGTACGGTGTGTAGCCCTGATCTTGTCTGCACAGCCTCCCATGGCGGAATAGCTTGGACAGTGTGTAAAGTGCAGAATGTGCAATTGATGGTCATGCCAGTCCCATAGCTGCTGGATGAGGGCTGGCCATTAGGCCTTTCAGGTCCCTTTGCCCATAATGTGAGGTGCACATGCAAGGATGAGGAGGACACTGGAAAGGGTACTAACCCTGACAATCCTAGTGAGGTCATTAAACTTCTTCCTGCATTGTACAGGAGTCCTGCCAACCACACTGTTGGATGTCACCCTGTTGGAGACATCCCTCCAGGCTTTGCGGAAGACGCTGGTCACCGGCTTCTTGCCACTGTCTGGAAACAAAATATGGCGTCTTTGCTCCACAGCGCGAACCAGCAGCCTCAGGTCAGCTTCAGTAAAGCACTGCGCTCTTTCCCGGGCCTTCTGCATCGTCCTGGTCGCTAAATAGGTGCAGCAGCAGTGCTCAGGCCTAGCTGGAGGGCTGCAGTGTCCAGGGCGTGGCAGCCAAACAACTCAACCCTTCCCCCTTTAAGAGATGGCCGGCGCCAGTGGGTCAGCCGTCAATCAAGAAATGACCGCACCTGCGCTGCGCCCGGCCTCGGCAGTCTCGCTCAGCACCGCCGGCTTAGCGCCTAAAGATAGGCGTGCATCGCCAGTTTTAGCGCTGCAGCAACCTCTTAGGGCGATGCTACTAAATATCGGCGAAGTGGCCTCGACTTTGCGCCCGACTTTACCGCCTCAAAAGTGGCTATACTGAATTTCTAGCCCATGATTTCTGGCACCTGACCAGGTCGCCCCTGACTGCAGCCCCGAGTGTTTTTTTACAGCATCTTTAATACCCTAAAACTTGGCAACCCTCCTACTGTGTATGTGTCCCTAACTATATGGCATAATAATGGTCATCAGTTGTTTTTCAGTTCTTATCAATAGTTCGTTGAGCATCCATTGGTTTCAAGGCTTGGTTCATTCCATAGTCTGAAGATGTTTCTGTTTTTGCACGGATTCCACAGTCAATAGTCTGTTCCCACTGAACTTTAAAAGTTTGATTTCCATATCTGTTGAAAGACAATTGGCAGCTTTCACAGCTTACAAGTCAAACAGTTTATTTTGCAAAGTTCTCACAGCAACCTGTCTCTTGTCTTTGCGAAGCATAATTGTCCATAAAATTTGGTCAACATTTCAAGTTACAGCAAAATTAACAGCAAATAGTGGTCTAGAAATTCATTAAGGCGCTGCCAGCTTTGCGGCCAGTTACCGCCTAAAGAGGGCTTCTGCGCCAAAAATGAGTTTGCACTGATATTCAGCGCCGCGGTATTGGCGGCGGTAGCCGTTAGCGCTGCGCCGGCACCAATGACATCATCGGTGTGCGCAGTGCCCCGGTTCCGCCCCGAAACCGGCCCGATCCCCATATTTAGTTGCGGCCGCCTCCTCCGAAGCGGCCGCAAACAGCGACCAGAAAACGGGGCCGTGCTGTAGCCTTAGTGGGGCGCTTTAAAGGGGAAGGTGCGGCCGGCCGCTTTTTCGGCGGCCGCCTGCCCGCACCTTCTTCCCCGGCCTCCTCCACCGCCCCCCCCCCCGCGGCATTGCCGGCTGCTTTCCGCGAACCCGGCACTTCTCCGTGGTGCCGGGCTCATTTGCCGGCACTCACCAGCGGCGATCTCCCCATTGCAGGCAGCTCCCCCTTAAGAGAAGGAGGAGGCCTGCAGTCCCGCAGCCTGCCGCTCCGCAGCGGCTGGCGCAGCGGCGCCAAGAGCGCTGAAATTCAGTGTCAGCGCCCCAAGCGGAGGCGGGCACACCCTGGTATAGCGCCCGGTTCCGAATTGGGGCGCAAACACTGAATATCTGACGATCGCTAATGGCTCCCCGCCCAGCGCTAACTTTTGGGCGCGAGCGAGCTGGCCGCCCCAAAGTGAATTTCCAAGCCAGTGTGTTCTACATTCCACCCTCAAGTGGTTGTGTCCCCGAATCAAGGGTCACAGGCACTTATGACTCGTAGGCGTTGTCTTCTTCCTTCGCCGTCTTCTGCAACAGATTAACCCACTCTTGTTGCTTGCATCTCCTGTTGACTTCACAAGTTATCATTAGTAAATATAACACAATCACCAACTGAACAATGACCAAAACATGGGAGATAATTCTTATCCAGGGATAAACCTCAATACTCATACTGATATCCCACCAGGACGAATTGTGATGAAATATGCCATTCATCAGGCACTCTGTATTCTCTGTGTTTGATTGTGCCTGTGACTGTGACAAGCAGGGGAGTTTAGTTTTAGTTTCATTTCCTTACCTGTGTTGTATTGTGTGTAGGGCTCCGCCCATACCTGGCCCCTACTTAAGCAGGCCCCAGTGTGTCTCACAGGCAGTACAGCAGATCTCTGGATGAGAGACACTTCTCCACTGTGTATTACTTTCTGAGTTAATAAAATTGATGTGCCTCAATGAATCCGAGACTCAATGTTAACGGAGCAAAGCAAGGCTTTTATTAACTCAGAAAGTAATACACAGTGGAGAAGTGTCTCTCATCCAGAGATCTGCTGTACTGCCTGTGAGACACGCTGGGGCCTGCTTAAGTAGGGGCCAGGTATGGGCAGAGCCCAACACACAATACAATACAGGTAAGGAAATGAAACTGAAACTAAACTCCCCTGCTTGTCACAGTCACAGGCACAATCAAACACAGAGAATACAGAGTGCCTGATGAATGGCATATTTCATCACATTCACCCCTTCTACAGATTTAGTCTGTTCGGGGGTTTGATAGTCCTCTGTGACCGACGTAGCTGTTGTGGTGCCGCGGGTGTCGGCTGGGTCTCCCCGGTGGCCTCCTGGGTCTCTGCCGGGGGCGCCGCCAGGGTTGTTGAAGGGGTAGTTGGTGGGGGCACCATTGGTCGATGTTCTTCCGGGGGTGATGAAAGGATAGTGGGTGGGTAAGAGTTGCTGTGATCGTTGTTGCTGTTGTTGTCGTGGTTGTTGTCATTACTAGCTGGGGCGACGTCTTTTATGGACACGGTGTCCTCCCTTCCGTCGGCGTGCCAGACATATGCGTATTGGGGGTTGGCGTGGAGTAGGTGCACTGACTCCACGAGAGGGTCCGTCTTGTGGCCCCTCACATGCCTTCGTACAAATACCGGACCTGGGGTGGAGAGCCATGACGGCATGGATACGCCTGAGGTGGATTTCCAGGGAAAGACAAACATTCGTTCATGGGGCGTGGCATTAGTGGCAGTACACAATAGCGACCGTATCGAATGGAGCACCTCTGGGGGGACTTCCTGCCAGCGGGAGATAGGGAGGCCCTTGGTCCTTAGAGCTAGAGTGACTGCTTTCCATACTGTCCCGTTCTCTCGCTCCACCTGGCCGTTACCCTGGGGGTTGTAGCTGGTGGTACGGCTCGTGGCGATCCCCCTGGACAGCATGTACTGGCGTAGCTCTTCACTCATGAAGGACGCCCCCCTATCCGTATGGATGTAGCTCGGCATACCGAACAGGCAGAACAGGCTGTTGAGGCATTTAATGACCGTGGCGCTGGTCATGTCTGGGCAGGGGAAGGCGAATGGGAAACGGGAGTATTCGTCCACAATGTTCAGGAAGTAAACATTGCGGTCGACTGACGGGAGGGGGCCCTTGAAATCTAAGCTGAGCCGCTCAAAGGGCCGTGTAGCTTTGATTAAGTGGGCTCTATCTGGGCGGTAGAACCGAGGCTTGCACTCAGCGCAAGTGCGGCAGTTCCTGGTCAGAGACCGAACTTCCTCAATTGAGTAGGGTAAGTTGCGGGACTTTATGAAGTGGAACAGCCGTGTGACCCCTGGGTGGCAGAGGTCGTTGTGGAGGGTCTGTAGCCGATCCCCGGTGGCGCTGGCACACATCCCTCGTGAGAGGGCGTCGAGGGATTCGTTAAGGGCCCCTGGCCGGTAAATGATGTCATACTCGAAGGTGGAGAGCTCGATCCGCCACCTGAGAATCTTATCATTTTTAATCTTCCCCTTCTGTTTATTATTAAACATAAACGCTACCGACCGCTGGTCGGTAAGTAGGGTGAAGCGTTTGCTGGCTAGGTAGTGGCGCCAGTGGCGCACTGCCTCCACGATGGCTTGGGCCTCCTTTTCCATGGAGGAGTGTCTGATCTCGGGCCCTTGGAGGGTCCTCGAGAAGAAAGCTATGGGCCGCCCCGCCTGGTTGAGGGTGGCCGCCAAGGCAAAGTCAGACGCATCACTTTCCACTTGAAAGGGAGTGTGCTCGTCCACTGCCTGTAGCGTGGCCCATTCAATATCCCGCTTAATGCTTTTGAAGGCGGCGTGGGCCTCAGCAGAGAGCGGAAAAGAGGATGCTTTCAAGAGGGGGCGGGCTTTGTCGGAGTAGTTGGGGACCCATTCGGCATAATAAGAAAATAACCCCAGGCAACCTTTCAGGGCTTTGGGAGTGTTGGGCAGGGGCAGCTCCTGTAGGGGGTGCGATCGGTCGGGGTCTGGTCCGATTTTCCCATTCTCCACCATGCTGCCTAGTATGCAGAGGCACGTGGTGTTGAAAATGCACTTGTCCCCGTTGTAAGTGAGGTTGAGTTTTTGTGCGGTTTTCAGGAACCTCTCGAGGTTCGAGTCGTGATCCTGCTGGTTGTGACCGCAGATGGTGACGTTGTCGAGGTAGGGGAAGGTTGCCTGCAAGTGGAGGCAGTGCGCCACTGGCGGCACTACCTAGCCGGCAAACGCTTCACCCTACTTACCGACCAGCAGTCGGTAGCGTTTATGTTTAATAATAAACAGAAGGGGAAGATTAAAAATGATAAGATTCTCAGGTGGCGGATCGAGCTCTCCACCTTCGAAAATGACATCATTTACCGGCCAGGGGCCCTTAACGAATCCCCCGACGCCCTCTCGCGAGGGATGTGTGCCAGCGCCACCGGGGATCGGCTACAGACCCTCCACAACGACCTCTGCCACCCAGGGGTCACACGGCTGTTCCACTTCATAAAGTCCCGCAACTTACCCTACTCGATTGAGGAAGTTCGGTCTCTGACCAGGAACTGCCGCACTTGCGCTGAGTGCAAGCCTCGGTTCTACCGCCCAGATAGAGCCCACTTAATCAAAGCTACACGGCCCTTTGAGCGGCTCAGCTTAGATTTCAAGGGCCCCCTCCCGTCAGTCGACCGCAATGTTTACTTCCTGAACATTGTGGATGAATACTCCCGTTTCCCATTCGCCTTCCCCTGCCCAGACATGACCAGCGCCACAGTCATTAAATGCCTCAACAGCCTGTTCTGCCTGTTCGGTATGCCGAGCTACATCCATACGGATAGGGGGGCGTCCTTCATGAGTGAAGAGCTACGCCAGTACATGCTGTCCAGGGGGATCGCCACGAGCCGTACCACCAGCTACAACCCCCAGGGTAATGGCCAGGTGGAGCGAGAG
The DNA here is from genome assembly GCF_052327205.1 of Somniosus microcephalus. Lineage (NCBI taxonomy): Eukaryota > Metazoa > Chordata > Chondrichthyes > Squaliformes > Somniosidae > Somniosus > Somniosus microcephalus. The sequence goes on along the minus strand of NC_140992.1, from coordinate 93,095,292 downwards.
AACGGGACAGTATGGAAAGCAGTCACTCTAGCTCTAAGGACCAAGGGCCTCCCTATCTCCCGCTGGCAGGAAGTCCTCCCAGATGTGCTCCATTTGATACAGTCGCTATTGTGTACTGCCACTAATGCCATGCCCCATGAACGAATGTTTGTCTTTCCCCGGAAATCCACCTCAGGCGTATCCATGCCGTCATGGCTCTCCACCCCAGGTCCGGTATTTGTACGAAGGCATGTGAGGGGCCACAAGATGGACCCTCTCGTGGAGTCAGTGCACCTACTCCATGCCAACCCCCAATACGCGTATGTCCGGCACGCCGACGGAAGGGAGGACACCGTGTCCATAAAAGACGTCGCCCCAGCCGGTAACGACAACAACCACGACAACAACCACGACAACGATCACAGCAACTCTTACCCACCCACTATCCTTTCATCACCCCCGGAAGAACATCGACCAATGGTGCCCCCACCAACTACCCCTTCAACAACCCTGGCGGCACCCCCGGCAGAGACCCAGGAGGCCACCGGGGAGACCCAGCCGACACCCGCGGCACCACAACAGCTACGTCGGTCACAGAGGACTATCAAACCCCCGAACAGACTAAATCTGTAGAAGGGGTGAATGTGATGAAATATGCCATTCATCAGGCACTCTGTATTCTCTGTGTTTGATTGTGCCTGTGACTGTGACAAGCAGGGGAGTTTAGTTTCAGTTTCATTTCCTTACCTGTATTGTATTGTGTGTAGGGCTCCGCCCATACCTGGCCCCTACTTAAGCAGGCCCCAGCGTGTCTCACAGGCAGTACAGCAGATCTCTGGATGAGAGACACTTCTCCACTGTGTATTACTTTCTGAGTTAATAAAAGCCTTGCTTTGCTCCGTTAACGTTGAGTCTCGGATTCATTGAGGCACATCACGAATCATCCCTAACCTTAGAGATCATTTTACGCAATTCACGATTTTTCTGGGCCAAGGTATAAAAGTGCTTTTTGGACTGACTAACGCGTTTCATTAACTCCGCCAAGTGTTCTGGCAGAGGTGGAATGTCATAGCCGAATCGAGTTACATACTGGTGTAATTGCTCTTTTATCTCATCTTCTACAGCGATATCTACTTTGCTATGTGAATAAATGCTTAATAAAACCCATGCCTCAAGTCTTACACATTGGACTGGAGTAAAAGAAAAAGTTCCCACTGCAACAGGACAAGTCAGGTTTTTACTGTACTGGTATTCCCGGTGTATGGTGGTGACACAATATTTACCCTTCCCTCGGTACGCAGATTGTACAGGGAAATGCTGCCCCACAATCACTTTCATAGTGCAGTTCCATTCTATCACATCCCAATCAAACCTGCCGCAGGGGCTGCGTGTTCTACCATGTCATAAGGGAAGAATTATGTATCCTGAGCTCGCGCACACCTGGTAAGATCTGAGGCCATCCATGTGGTCCCATCCACTCGTGTCATGTACTTTGGGGGTTCGTCATACCTTATTAAGTGATCTCTCTGATGTGCTCCTATGTTCTCCACATGGAACAGAGGATTTGGGGATGTCTTTTCGAGTAAAATGGGATTATACAGTACAATTCCTAACAGGGTGATGTTGCTTTGTTCCTGCAAATGGCATTCATGTTTCACCAGGTAAACCTGTACCAACCCCCTGACTTGACACATATTCATGGTAATTTGGTAAGTGGAGTGTGATGAAATATGCCATTCATCAGGCACTCTATTCTCTGTGTTTGATTGTGCCTGTGACTGTGACAAGCAGGGGAGTTTAGTTTCAGTTTCATTTCCTTACCTGTATTGTATTGTGTGTAGGGCTCTTCCCATACCTGGCCCCTACTTAAGCAGGCCCCAGCATGTCTCACAGGCAGTACAGCAGATCTCTGGATGAGAGACACTTCTCCACTGTGTATTACTTTCTGAGTTAATAAAAGCCTTGCTTTGCTCCGTTAACGTTGAGTCTCGGATTCATTGAGGCACATCAATTTTATTAACTCAATTTTCAACGCAATGGATCAACTCTTGAAACCCGAACATTTGGATTTGGACCCGCATGCTTCGGACGCATCGGCACGATTCGGACACTGGTTTAAGTGTATGGAATTCTTCCTGGACAATTCCGCAGCCATCATAGACGCTACGGACGCTGAAAGTATGAAACTCGGAATCCTGCGGAATTGGGTAAGCCACCGGGTTTACCCCCTCATCCAAGACGCCGACACGTACCCGGCCGCCTGCGACATCCTAAAGGCGCATTACCAGCAGCCTACGAACGAGGTGTACGCTAGGCATCTGCTCGCTACTCGCACTCAGCGACCTGGGGAATCGCTGGATGAGTTCCTAGTCACCCTGAAAACGCTTGGCAAAGACTGCAAGTGCCAAGATGTAAAAGCCGCAGTTTACACTGACGAGCTTGTTCGTGATGCCTTTATCACAGGCCTCAGCTCCACTTACATCCAGCAGAGACTACTGGAAAAAACGGGATTGGACCTGAAACAGGCTGTGGACACAGCGCGATCCCTGGATGTGGCCCAGAGAAACTCGGACGCCTACTCTTCAGCCCGCGCTGCCCACGCCGCCACGTGTGCACCAAGGGCACCACCATCTTGGAAGGCATCTTCCCCGCCCGGCAGCCCGACACCGTCGGGGCCCCGCTCTCCCCCCAGAAGCCCTACGACAGCCGTGACGTGTCGGGGCCCCAACTGCTACTTCTGCGGGCAGCCGAAGCACACCAGAAACCTGTGCCCGGCGAAAGGCACCACCTGCTTTAAGTGCGGTAAGAAGGGGCACTTCGGGAAGGTGTGCAGAGGGAACCCCGCTGGAAATCCCGCCACCGCCGCGTGTGCGCCGTGGGAGCGGCCATCTTGGACGCCATCTTGCCCGACCTCGTGGGATCCACCATCTTGTGAGCAGACAGCGTGGACGCCATCTTGTCTCGATCAGGGCCCTACAGTGGCATCGGTCACAGTGGACCAGGCCAGACCGCACCCGCTATCCAAATCAATGGTGGACATCGAGGTAAACGGGTGCGGGGTTAAATGTTTAATTGACAGTGGAAGCACGGAGAGCTTTATCCACCCTGAACTAGCACAACAACTCTCTCTAATGGTGGTCCCTGCTCGGGGCACCATCTCTATGGCTGATAAAACCCAGACATCGACCATTATGGGTTACTGCACGGTACAATTGTCCGTTAACGGAACTGTATACGATAATTTTAAATTACTAATCATGAAGAGTCTATGTGCGAGCGTGATCTTGGGCCTGGATTTCCAGTGCCACCACCAAAGCATCATGCTCAATTACGGTGGGTCCCAGCCGCCCCTCACAGTGTGCGGTCTGGCTACCCTGAAGGTAAAGCCGCCTTCGCTATTCGCGAACCTTACTCCCAACTGCCGGCCAATAGCGACCAAAAGCAGGAGGTACAGCTGGGAGGACAGGCGGTTTATCGCGACCGAGGTGGACAGGCTGCTGAGGGAGCGCGTTATTGAACGCAGCAACAGCCCGTGGCGCGCCCAAGTGGTGGTGGTGAGGGGTAGCGAGAAGAAACGGATGGTGATCGACTATAGCCAAACGATCAACATGTACACCCAACTAGACGCCTACCCGCTACCCCGCATATCAGAAATGGTGAACCAGATTGCCCAATACCGGGTGTTCTCCACCATCGACCTCAAGTCAGCGTACCACCAGCTCCCTATCAGCCAGAGGACCGCCCGTACACCGCCTTCGAGGCGAACGGACGCCTCTACCAATTCCTCAGAGTCCCCTTTGGGGTGACGAAGGGGGTCTCGGTCTTCCAGAGGGAGATGGACCGCATGGTCGATGACCACCACTTGCAGGCAACCTTCCCCTACCTCGACAACGTCACCATCTGCGGTCACAACCAACAGGATCACGACTCGAACCTCGAGAGGTTCCTGAAAACCGCACAAAAACTCAACCTCACTTACAACGAGGACAAGTGCGTTTTCAACACCACGCGCCTCTGCATACTAGGCAGCGTGGTGGAGAATGGGGAAATCGGACCAGACCCTGACCGATTGCGCCCCCTACGGTTAGCTGCCCCTGCCCAACACTCCCAAAGCCCTGAAAAGGTGCCTGGGGTTATTTTCTTATTATGCCCAATGGGTCCCCAACTACTCCGACAAAGCCCGCCCCCTCTTGAAAGCATCCTCTTTTCCGCTCTCTGCTGAGGCCCACGCCGCGTTCAAAAGCATTAAGCGGGATATTGAACGGGCCACGCTACAGGCAGTGGACGAGAACACTCCCTTTCAAGTGGAAAGTGATGCGTCTGACTTTGCCTTGGCGGCCACCCTCAACCAGGCGGGGCGGCCCGTAGCTTTCTTCTCGAGGACCCTCCAAGGGCCCGAGATCAGACACTCCTCCGTGGAAAAGGAGGCCCAAGCCATCGTGGAGGCAGTGCACCACTGGCGCCACTACCTAGCCGGTAAACGCTTCACCCTACTTACCGACCAGCGGTCGGTAGCGTTTATGTTTAATAATAAACAGAAGGGGAAGATTAAAAATGATAAGATTCTCAGGTGGCGGATCGAGCTCTCCACCTTCGAGTATGACATCATTTACCGGCCAGGGGCCCTTAACGAATCCCCCGATGCCCTCTCACGAGGGATGTGTGCCAGCGCCACCGGGGATCGGCTACAGACCCTCCACAACGACCTCTGCCACCCAGGGGTCACACGGCTGTTCCACTTCATAAAGTCTCGCAACTTACCCTACTCGATTGAGGAAGTTCGGTCTCTGACCAGGAACTGCCGCACTTGCGCTGAGTGCAAGCCTCGGTTCTACCGCCCAGATAGAGCCCACTTAATCAAAGCTACACGGCCCTTTGAGCGGCTCAGCTTAGATTTCAAGGGCCCCCTCCTGTCAGTCGACCGCAATGTTTACTTCCTGAACATTGTGGACGAATACTCCCGTTTCCCATTCGCCTTCCCCTGCCCAGACATGACCAGCGCCACGGTCATTAAATGCCTCAACAGCCTGTTCTGCCTGTTCGGTATGCCGAGCTACATCCATATGGATAGGGGGGCGTCCTTCATGAGTGAAGAGCTACGCCAGTACATGCTGTCCAGGGGGATCGCCACGAGCCGTACCACCAGCTACAACCCCCAGGGTAACGGCCTGGTGGAGCGAGAGAACGGGACAGTATGGAAAGCAGTCACTCTAGCTCTAAGGACCAAGGGCCTCCCTATCTCCCGCTGGCAGGAAGTCCTCCCAGATGTGCTCCATTCGATACGGTCGCTATTGTGTACTGCCACTAATGCCACGCCTCATGAACGAATGTTTGTCTTTCCCCGGAAATCCACCTCAGGCGTATCCATGCCGTCATGGCTCTCCACCCCAGGTCCAGTATTTGTACGAAGGCATGTGAGGGGCCACAAGACGGACCCTCTCGTGGAGTCAGTGCACCTACTCCACGCCAACCCCCAATACGCATATGTCCGGCACGCCGACGGAAGGGAGGACACCGTGTCCATAAAAGACGTCGCCCCAGCCGGTAACGACAACATCCACGACAACAACAGCAACAACGATCACAGCAACTCTTACCCACCCACTATCCTTTCATCACCCCCGGAAGAACATCGACCAATGGTGCCCCCACCAACTACCCCTTCAACAACCCTGGCGGCGCCCCCAGCAGAGACCCAAGAGGCCACCGGGGCACCCAGCCGACACCCGCGGCACCACAACAGCTACGTTGGTCACAGAGGACTATCAAACCCCCGAGCAGACTAAATCTGTAGAAGGGGTGAATGTGATGAAATATGCCATTCATCAGGCACTCTGTATTCTCTGTGTTTGATTGTGCCTGTGACTGTGACAAGCAGGGGAGTTTAGTTTCAGTTTCATTTCCTTACCTGTATTGTATTGTGTGTAGGGCTCCGCCCATACCTGGCCCGTACTTAAGCAGGCCCCAGCATGTCTCACAGGCAGTACAGCAGATCTCTGGATGAGAGACACTTCTCCACTGTGTATTACTTTCTGAGTTAATAAAAGCCTTGCTTTGCTCCGTTAACGTTGAGTCTCGGATTCATTGAGGCACATCATGGAGATTGCCCTTAGGCGTCGAACAGTCACCCATGAGGGTAGCTTCCATTCAACAATGCTCTGCAGGTTTTCATGGGCTTGTTCCACTACCAAGATCCATACATTACACAAACATCATTTTGTGAGGCCTCACTAGAGGCCTTTCGATCCTCCTTTAAAATTTGATTTATCTTTTTAGCATGGGATTCTAAATATTTAATCATGTCCTGCAGATGAATGGTCATAATGTGGTCCTCCTTCAATTCCTCCTGTTCTAGACCATTCATTTTGTTCAAAATTTCCCTTGAACGATTTCTAACTGCCTTTACAGATTGATCCAAATTAGCCAAATCGAGGGTATTAATGAGGGAGCTTCCAGTATTAAAAATAATGGCTGCATCATTTATGAAACCCCGTCGCTTTCTGATATGAATTTGTACATGCCCCGTTTAACCCATCACTCTCCCTCGGGCCTATGTGATATAATGGCTCTAGTTCTGACTCCGCCATTGTTGTGCTGGTTTTTCTCCCAAATCCCTCTATTAATTCTTGCATCATTCTCCCATATAACCACCGCTGTCTCTGGTTTGCACCAGCCCGGTATTCTCACTTCAGTCAGATTCAATATTAACGGTACCACCTCGTGATGCACATCATGATACAATATCATCCGAGTTGAGATTACCACTAACCCATTTGTCGGTCCCGGAGTGTGTTTGAGGCAGACAACCCAGCTTTCTTGTTGTTCTTCCTGCGGTTGTGTTTTATTTGTAGGGAGGGGAAGTTTAGGACGGACTTTCAATTCCACCATATTATTTCATTTTTACATTCCTGCATACCCCTACATGGCCTTCCCTCCCCATCCATGAACCATTGGTAGGCACCCCTGTCATCTATTCCATACGCTTGGATACTTTTCCAGCTTATCCAGTTGCCAGGAGCTCCACAAAGCAGCTCTGTGGACTTTTCTTTTTCCTGCACTTGGCAATTTTCTCACTCCTACCACTGATGATACTTCAAGGGTGTCTTTTTATTTCTTTTACTATGGTGCCGTGGAGTGGGGGGCCCGTTGGACTCGTCTGCGGACAGGAGGTGGTTCTGGACCCGGAGACAAGGAGGTTTCTACAGCTCCCATGTCCTGTCTACCTACATTTGGATCATACTGTACCTGTGGAGATGCCCCTTCAGGCAAGGGCGCCTCATTGGGTGGGGTTGTTCCATTAGGCACCCCTTCTTCATCATCCCACTTGAGAGGACAAATCCGGCTCACCATGCGCATAATCATGGCTTGCTGTCTTCGGGATCTGCTAGTGGGCTGTAAAAGCTTCATCAGGTTAATATGAAACGATTTAATTTTGGGTCACATGCCATTTCCCTTCAATTCTGAGCAATTTCAAAGTGGCTTGCATTACCTGACCTGTGAAATGACTCCCTTGGTCTGATTCTACCATGCGAGGAAGTCCCCATCTGGAGAATACTTCCCTAACTAGGGTCTTGGCTGTCCACAATGCTGTGGCCAACTTGCATGGGAAGGCTTCTACCCACTTGATAATCTTACACCATCAACATTCATCTGGCCCCCAGCTTAAATGAAAAAACTGACAATTCATTGTGGCTTTCCTACAAGCCCAATTCTTTATTCCCTTCTGTCACTGTGGGGAAACATTCACTTAAAATTAAAAACCTTAAATTTAATAATGTCCAATATCTTTCAATTTCATTCAGCAATAAAAAGCTGTTGTGTGGTGAATTCAAAAAACATCTGTCAGCAAAAAGGCCACACTCTATTAAAACTTCCAACATCCAACAAAGGGTTAAACGGCTTTTAGCTCCATGCACAGAAAAGTGGGTGGAGCTAAAACAAACACAACATACCCGTGTCCACTGTTCAGCCTCCAATACTGGAGCATCATTTTCGATAATGACCCAGATCCACTTCTTTCGAAGAGGCAACTTCCCTGTCACATACTTAGTGACTAACTCATGATAGTCTTGTGATATATAATTCCCAATTACACCTCAGCATACACAGAGCTATCCCTTTACTTTAAGCTCAAGCAAAACACCACACACGTATTAACACCAGTAAGTGGTCAATCTGGCAGTGACTAGACGTATGATTTCTGGCACCTGACCAGGTCGTCCCCGACTGCAGCCCGAGTGTTTTTTTACAGCATCTTTTATAACTTAAAACTTGGCAACCCTCCCACTGTGTATGTGTCCCTAACTATATGGCATAATGGTCATCAGTTGTTTTTCAGTTCTTCTTATCAATAGTTCATTGAGCATCCGTGGGTTTCAAGGCTAGGTTGCACAATACCAGGTCTAGTATAGCCTGCTCTCTGCTTGGCTCCAAAAATTGCTGTTCTAAGAAACTATCCTGAAAACATTCTATGAACTCCTCATCAAGGATACCTTTATCCATCTGATTTTTCCAGTCTATATGTAGATTAAATTCCCCCATGATTATTGCCGTACATTTCTGACAAGCTCCCATTATTTCTTCCTTTATACTCCATCCTACCATGTGGTTGCTGTTAGAGAGCCTGTACACCAATCCCACAAGTGACTTCTTGCCTTTATCATTTCTCATCTCTACCCAAACTGCTTCTACATCCTGGTTTCCTGAACTTAGGTCATCCCTCTCTATTACCGTCATTAATGTGAGGAAGTGTAAAATTATCCACTTTTTTAGGAAGAATGGAAAAGCAGAATATTTTTTAAAGGGTGAGAGACTAGTAAATGTTGGTATTCAGAGGGATTTGGATGTCCTTGTATACAAATCACAGAAAGTTAACATGCAAGTACAGCAAGCAATTAGGAAGGCAATTGGTATGTTAGCCTTTATTGCAAGGGGGTTGGAGTATAAGAGTAAGGAAGACTTGCTGCAATTTTATAGGGCTTTGGTGAGACCACACTTGGAGTACTATGCACAGTTTTGGTCTCCTTATCTGAGGAAAGATATATTTGCCTTAGAGGCGGATGAGAGAGCTGTACAAAAAGGAGAGATTGAGTAGAATGGGCCTATATGCTCTGGAGTTTAGAAGAATGAGAGGTGATCTCATTGAAACATATAAAAATTCTTAGAGGGCTTGAGAGATTTTGAGAGGCTATTTCCCATAGCTGGAGAGTCTAGAAGTAGGGGTCATAATCTCAGGATAAGGTGTCGGCCATTTAGGACTGAGATGAGGAGAAATTTCTTCACTCAGAAGGCTGTGAATCTTTGGAATTCTCAACCCCAGAGGGCTGTCAATGAGTATATTCAAGTCTGAGATCGATAGATTTTTGGGCACTAAGGGAATCAAGGGATATTAGGGTAGGACAGGAAAGTGGAGTTGATGTAGAAGTTCAGCCTGATCTTATTGAATGGCGGAGCAGGCTCGAGGGGCTGTTTGGCCACCTTCTGCTTCTATTTCTTATGTTCTTACGTTCTTAATCCCAATATGCAACCTATATTAGTTGAAGGGTTTCAGGTGAGTCTTTCATCTTGCATCAGTAGATAGACAAAATGAACCAGAATTTATGTTTTGTTGGTGTTTCATATATGGTGCCTAAATTAGCTTGCTTTGAACCGTCCTACATAACCTAATTAACTCTTGTGTAGAGCCTTGGGATGTTTTACTACATTAAAGTCAATATATAAATGCAAGTTGTTGTTGAAAAATCTTGATTACACCACGTCTGTCACCAACAAGACTAAGATACAATGCTGGACAAAGTGCAACTTAATTCAACTGCAAGAGGTATCAAGGACTGAGGTGGGATAGAAGGGTATTTCTAAGATTTCTTTATTTGATTACATCAACTATACATCAGTAGTAGCATTGTAAGGGTCAGCATTGGTAATTACAGTAAAGGTAGTGGATATAATTTGACAGCATAAGCTCAAAAATAAACTTATTTATAAGGTAGCATTATATCTCAGAATTAGCTGCGTTCACTTACCACAAGTACAACGGTATAATATTTGATGTAAGAATTAAGTTCACAATCTATACTGCAAGGGGACGCCAGTAGGTCAAGTCTCTCCAGGTGATATTATAAAAATATGCAAACTCATTCCTTAGGCAGCAGCCTGGCTATATCACAACGCTCTCTCTTCCACTGCAGTGCTCTAGTATCACTTTTGGGGCTCCTTTGCGATAAATTGCTATTTGTAGTATTGTGGTGTTTTGATTGTCTTTTCTTCTTAACCATTTGCTAACATTCTTGTACTATCATCTTCTGTCACTGTACTTCAAAACTTATATCATTGAATTAACTGTAGGAGCACACTTTATATTAGCTACTTTCATGTTGCTCTTAACCTTTCCAGGAACTTTTTAAAACCTCTTTAGATGAATCGTGAATGACATTAAATATCTTACAGTAGGCGCCACTTCAGCTGACATGACCAACCACGCCAACAAATTTTGGCGCTATATAAATGCAAGTCTTTTTCTTATTTACATGAACCACTTAAAAATGCAATTCTGATAAACATACAGCTCTAGGACACTTAAACTGATTATTTTCAATTAATTTTATAAATCACACAGCTACACTTCCAATGTTTGTGAATCATTAGGGGGAAGCATATTGGTACCAAGATCCATCTATATATCTATCTATTATCTATCTATATATATAAAACTCTCTCACTCCCAATCTCTCTCTCTCTCACTCCAATCTCTCTCACACTCCAATCTCTCTCTCTCTCACACTCCCAATCTCTCTCTCTTCCCTCTCTCTCTCTCTCTCTCTCCTTCCCCTCTCTCTGTCTCTCTCTCCTTCCCTCTCTTTCTCCTTCCCTCTCTCTCCTTCCCTCTCTCTCTCTTCCTTCCATCTCTCTCTCTCTTTCCTTCATCTCTCTCTCTCTCCTTCCCCCCTCTCTCTCTCTCTCTCCTTCCCCCCCTCTCTCTCTCCTTCCCTCTCTCTCTCTCCTTCCCTCTCTCTCTCCTTCCTCTCTCTCATTCCCTCTCTCTCTCTCCTTCCCTCCTCTCTCTTCCCCCCAGTCGCTCCCTCTCTCTCTTCCAACAACACAAGCCCTCGAGAAAGCCTCGGCACCGCCGGGCTCCCCCAGCTAG